>NC_134409.1:4717946-4976229 GCF_038048845.1 Mixophyes fleayi
TTACAGGTTTCATCCTTAGAAAATATCCGGAAGCCTTAGTCCAGAATCAAAGATTTAGTTCAACGATGAGTTTTTCCCTCCTGTGATGCCCTTTTATGTTACAGAGATACAATAATTTTCATTTAATATATCTCTCTGCCTATTGACTGCACAATCTTTCATAGCAGTCCTGGGGTAACGTGGCCTGATGGGCCGATCAGTCTCCAAGAGATCCGTGGTATCAGCCCACTATCAAATTCAGTATTGGGGTCCCCTCGGCAGCTTTTTTCTAGGTGCAAGTGATTAGCAGCTGCTGTAATATGACGTAAAAAGCACGTTAATATACCCAACAGTGATATTATCCACAGTAATAATCCCACCAATGTGTTACCCAGTAGGATGCCAGCAGAAGTAAGATGTCATTTAGCACCATGACCGAGAATACAGTCCTGGACCTGATCAACAGAACCGAGAGAGCTCACCGTGGTCCTGAACTCACCACATCTATGGGATTTGTACAACTATGGGCTCTGTGTATTAACTGAGCATTGATTATTGTTTTATATATATATATATATATATATATATATATATATATATATGTATACATATATATATATATATATATATATATATATATATATATATATATATTGTGCCAGCATATTAACCAGCTTTGTACAGAGAATATTTGTCATTGGAGCTTACAGTCTAAATTCCCTAACATACACACACACAAACAGATTAGGGTCCATTCCAGCCAACAGCCAAATAATCTACCAGTATGTTTTTGGGGTGTGGGAGGAAATATCGGAATATCCAGTGGAAACTGAGTGCTGTCATTGTGCAAACGTTGAGCATGACGACACAAAAGAAGCATTTTCCCCTGTGAGTTTGCACTTTTGCAAAGATGTCAGAGAGTTATTATATATAGGGGTCTATGTATTAAAGTACGATGAGCCAATAAATTGGAGACAAGACCAGTTTTCTCCGTAAAATGGCCATCGGAAAATGTGCAAAGTAAGAATTCTCCTGCAATAATCTGTTTTTCGTTTCTTAACGCTGTCCTCATAGATTAATAAGAAGACTGCGAAATTCTGTCATCTCAGTGTGCATAGTACTTCCTCCATTCATCGGCAGCGCTAGTTATAACAGTTTGTGGAGGAGCAGGGACTTTGTCAGGACTCCCAGAGCAGTCCCAGCTTAGCACATTTCAGCGGTGCTTATAATTACGCACTGCGATTTGCAATGATGCATATTGATTGACACCGCATATTTTAATAATTAGACCCCATCATCATCATCATCACCATTTATTTATATAGTGCCACTAATTCCGCAGCGCTGCACAGAGAACTCTTTCACATCACTCCCTGCCCCATTGGAGCTTACAGTCTAAATTCCCTAATATAGACACACAGACAGAGAGAGATAGAGAGAGACTTGGGTCAATTTTCTTAGCATCCAATTAACCTGCCAGTATGTTTTTGGCGTATGGGAGGAAACCGGAGCACCAGGAGGAAACCCATGCAAACACGGGGAGAACATACAAACTCCACACAGATAAGGCCATGGTTGGGAATTGAACTCATGACCCCAGTGCTGTAGGGCAGAAGTGCTAACTACTGAGCTACTGTGCTGCCCTACAGTAATGTCCTCTCATTAATACTATAGTATAATGTCTATGAAGCTTCTCTGTGGCGTAGAATGGAGTCTGCGAGTACAAGAAGCCTCTAGAACTGTCTCCAGCAGCCGTTTCATCTCTTGTCAGAGAAAGCCGATAAACTGGCAGAGAGGCGCAGACTCCGTTCCTGGCAGCCCCTGGCACTCTGTCTGCCTGGTGCCTGGATGCGTTATCCATCTGCTTCACTCGCTGGCTCTGCGGGGGGCCAATCGGCTCCTCGATATTATGGCTGCTTTAGCGCTGATGTATTGGGGGCACTACTGCCAACTTTTAAGAATCACATTAGGGAACTTTGATTCTCCCCTCTTGCAAATTAAGAGGAGAAATAGGATAAAATGTCCGGAGGGAGCGTCAGGCTTTGGTAATTGCATAAAAACGAAGAGGGAAAACTAAAACCAATGTTCTTTTAAATATTTAGTATTTTATTATGATTATTGTTTTTATTATGATCTTCAGCACCAAATATAAAACGTTGATACTTTATCCCATGAATCTTTAATCACAGCTCAGACGGAGGCCGGTAGCGCAGCGTGGGGACTGCGACCGGGTTCTAGGCGAAGATATTTTAATCTTCATCAATCAGAAAAAGATTGTATGAGTTTGAAAATATTCCAAAACAGAAACAAACAACTTTGCATATTAAAATGTATATTATATATTGTGATATATGAGAAGATACAGTATGTAAATAACAATGTTTTGAAAAGAAACATTGTGTCTCTTCGGGTACACTCTTGACTTGTACTATATAAGATGTACAGCTTTGTAGAGCTGATATTGTTATTTTACATTTAAATTAAGCACATGAGAGAAAGTTAAGAGGCTTGCTGTACTAATGTGCATAGAGCCGCAGAGCGTCATGCATTGGCAAACCGAGGGGGTTTCCTAGTGCCTGGAAACCCTCCTTGAAGTCTGGGGCACTATCTATCTATCTATCTCAATCTCTATAGGCAAACTGAGGGAGGTTTCCTAGCGCCTGGAAACCCTCCTTGAAGTCTGGGGCACTATCTATCTATCTATCTATATAGGCAAACCAAGGGGGGTTACTAGTGCCTGGAAACCCCCCTCTCAGCTTGGGGCACTGTATAATTGAGGTGGCTGGACCCTGCCCCCGCTTCACACGGCTCTGCTTGAAAAGGGAGAGCTGCGTGCACCTAACAGTAGTGCACGCAGCATTGTCCACGTATATTATGGGGATAGGAAGAGGTGGAGAGCAGCCAAGCACTGTCTAATATTATAGCTACGCCCCCATGCATGCTGGTCACGCCCACTGGCGGCGTGGTGTGAAAAGCCCCCTCTACAAATCCTGCGTTTGCCCCTGACATGTGCAATAATGAGTAATTACATATAAAGCAGCTCTGCCACCTAGTGGAGGATTTTGGTGGTGCAGCGCCACATCGCGCCACCTGGTAACGATTTATCGCATTACCATGCACTCCCCCTCGCCCCGCCTGACTCCTGCGATTAAAGAGCATCTTGTTAATATGCTAAGTCCAATTGAACAGGATAAGTCCGTAGACTTCCATCCAAAAACTGTGGCTCTTCAGCTGTTGTGGAACTGCAAGTCCCAGCATCCCCTACTCTTAGATACAGCACCTTTAACCAACCGGGTCATGGGTTACCCAAAAAAGACCAGTTACACCTCAGTAATAATGACCTCACTATCACCTGGACCTTTGAACCGCCAGATTTAAATTTTCGGCTCCCCTAGCCCGCATTTGTATCCCTACAAACACTCTGTTCATTGTTGGATGAACTCTATCACATCCCATAGACCAATGTTTCCCAACTCCAGTCCTCAGGGATCCCTAACAGTGCAGATTTTCCAGGTGACCAGTGAAATAATTCTACCACCTATGGATCTTTCAAAATGTGTCAGTCAGTAATGATTACACCTGTGCTCCAGCAAAGAGATATGGAAAACCTGCACTGTTCGGGGTCCCTGAGGACTGGAGTTGGGAAACACTGCCATAGACTGTGTGAATAAAAATACATTATATTTATTATTATTTATGCACATAGCGCCAGCATAAGAGCTTTACAATTGGGTACAAGCAACGTAATAAAACAAGACTGAGACCAGGCAATGGGAGTGGGTGAGAGACGCAGATCTTGGGGAGAGCAAAGGACTGAACTGGGAGATATTTGGGGACAAGGAAAGAGATATTGATGCAGTTTTGTTGTTGGCCTTGTACATTAGTAATAATATATTGTATTGGATTCAGTAAAATACAGGCACCCACTATAGGGGCTGACAGAGTGGATCAGCAGTAGATGAACGTGTTACAGTGAGAAGCAGTCTCACCGCTGCATTTAAAACAGATTGTCGGGGTGAGACCATCAAGGATGGAATTGCAATAATCAATGCAGGAGACGATGATACATGTACTACAGCTTTTGCAGTGTCTTGTGTGAAATATATTCTGGAAATGTTTTTTAAATGTATGTAACATGATTTTGATATTGAGTGAATGTCAGCAACAAACGGCAGTTCAAAGGTCACACCTCGGCAGCGAGCTTGGGGTTAGGGATAATATTTGTATTTCACCAGATATAGAGATTTCTGGCAAGTAGCTTTTGCTGACTGTACAGAAATGTCAATTATTACTTCTTCTGCTGGCAGACATACATAAGAGTGGTTAGACGAGGAAATCTCTGGGCTCGAGCCTGTCCACAACCCCAGGGCTCCCTTTACAGAGCTTCTATCTTTTATTTATTAAGCACATTCCTGCAAATGATAGCGAGAATCCGATTGGCTGCTACGGGCAACGCCTCCACTTTTCCTTTTTAGAATCTTTAGTAAATCTACTCCCTGCTGCTTAATTTTCTGAATGTGATTCAATTAACCAGCAAGAAAGAAAACGGGAATATGTAGCACTGACCCAGAGGACCCCCAACATGTCTCTGCAATCCCAATTTTGCTTGCGCCCTGTATCCAGGTAGATGTGCACAGTTTTTATTTATAACTGGTCTTATTGCTCTTTAATTCAGAGTATTTTCCAAATTAAAAAAAAAGATGGAATCAATAGATACTATTCTATAGTCACAGAGACACACGTCACCTCTCTGCAATCCTGGTGATACAAATCCCTCTTTCTGCCGGCGTTGTGCTAGTTCAGCAGCTCACAGCCACCTCTGACATCAGCCGGCTAGCGGTCACTGCGTCTCCAGGACAACAATGTGACTGCGCTGATCCAGGGCTGGATACTGAGGCAGAGATAATGTAGCTGTCACGGGGAGAGGAGTTCTCTGTTCCGGGTACATCACTCCGCCGAGAGAGTGAATGCCTTGTCCCCAGAGGAAATTATTATTTGGCAAATTAAACTTTCATTTCCAGCATGTCCGAAAACTCAGCAGAAAAGCCGCCGGGCTTGAGCTGCAGGACCTTGCTGTGACTTTCAGACGCCAGGAGTTTAGTTGGAACAAAAGGAGGACTAATTCTAAGCTGAAAACAAGGACCCGACATATATTACTGATATACATCTGTCTGCGGCTGACATTTCTCTGGCATCTTCATCATCAATTTATATAGCGCCACTGATTCCGCAGCGCTGTACAGAGAACTCATTCACATCTGTCCCTGACCCTTTGGAGCTTACAGTCTAAATCCCCTAACACACACACAGACAGAGAGAGAGAAAGAGAATAGGGTCAATTTTGATAGCAGCCAATTAACCTACCAGTATGTTTTTGGAGTGTGGGAGGAAACCGGAGCGCCCGGAGGAAACCCACGCAAACATGGGGAGAACATGCAAACTCCTCACAGATAAGGCTATGGTCGGGAATTGAACTCATGACCTCAGCGCTGTGAGGCAGAAGTGCTAACCACCTAGCCACCGTGTGGCATCTTGAGTAATTTCATTAACATCAATCTTGTTAAATAGTGGAATATCTGTGTAAAACAAGAGAAAGTTTTAGGAAAAATGTAACATAATGCACTAGTGATAATCAGATTTTCATATTGCTGCTTATCAACGTAATGTATCAAGAAAATACCTATTTAAGTATTTCACTTTGACATCACCGAAACTTAAAGCATTGCAGGGATGTCACTAGTCAGGGCCATCTTAACAACATTATGGGCCCCCGGGCAAAGCAGTGCACCGGGGCCCCTAGATATAGATATATAGATGTATATAGATACACATATAGATATATAGAGATAGAGATAGATAGATGTACTTGATCAGTGACCCTTGAAGGTTTTTTTTTTGCAGGTTTTTTTCTTTTGCAGGATTATTCATTCTCATTAAGAGCCGTGCCTATGGGGCCCCCTTGCCCGTGGGGCCCCCGGGCAGCTGCCCATCGTGCCCAATGGAAAAGATGGCCCTGTCACTAGTTCCTCGAAAACCTTTCCCAAAATCGGACCCGTTTAAGTAGGATAGTTTGTGCGTGAAAGTTTTATCGGCACGTATCTTTATTTAGACAAAAGCCCGACTCTACTCACTAGACAACTTGTTTCACAATCCAGACGTTATTTTCAAAATAAATTAGCAGATAAACATTTTCGTTGTAAATTTATTAGTAGTGAATGTGCTGGAAACAAGGAACAATTTATTATTTAACAGCTGCATCTGACTGTGTTGGATCTGAAATAGTTTGTTTAAGGCACAGATCCCAAATGCAGCTCTCTCAGCAATATTTTACAGGTATTTCTGCCTACGCCTCAGGAAGGTCTTAAAAAATTATGGACCCTTCTGCGTTGAACAAACAAGCACCTTATAATCCATCAAGTGAAATTAGCTCTGCATATCGGAAATCAGGATTTGGGCTCTTTATAGCGTTTCCATAAGATGGGTTATTCGTCTTGACATCAGAATGGGATATGAACATCAATTCCAGATATTAATACTGCGCTGTGCAGTTCCTGCACTCGTACCGCGTTAAGATCATTAAAAGAGAGAGAGGGGGGGGGGTACACTACTTTTTATTGTAAATTCATTTTAGATTTTGCTTCTGGTAAAGTACCGGGGGGGGGGTAGGAAAATGTGGCTCTCAATGGATCCAGCAACACTTGGGGCAAAAGGCTCGTTAAAACGTTAAGCAAGTAAGACAGAGAGTGGACAGACATGAGTCACAGTGTAGAAGACCCTGCCCACAAGAGCTTACATTCTAGAGGGAATGGGTAATGAGACAGGGCCTCACTCCAGGTGGGGGCACATGCTGCTATTATCACCCTTGGTTCCAAACCAGCTTGTCTCTCCATTGCTTTACACCGTTATAGTAAGAGATATAAATATTTTCACATCTACACAAGTAAGGACAGGTGCTGTCAAAAACTGTTCTTTTTTGCATGTACAGAAATGACTTTCATGATGTGCAAAGTGCTCCAGGCATTTCCCTGCAGCCCCCATGGAGCATTCACAGGCTGAGAAATTAGTGCCAAAGGTCTGTTTGCTAAGTAATGGTCAGCAGGTTGTGCTTACTGTCCAGGATTGAGCTTTTTAACTCTTTCCTCTCTGGACTGCTCATTTACTGGGGGGAAACGTTGCTCATAAGGGGCAGACTGGGGTGTCCCCTGTTTTTAGAGCCAAAATTGGGCACAGCAGAGAGTGATATAAAAAAAAAAATGTACCTTGCTGCCTATTTGGTTTCTCTAGTACTGAGAACGTTCTAAATTAACACTGAGGTTGTTCATAATGCAAACATAGATCACAATCTATGTTATTCCTGACAACAGAGTCACAGTGTATAGTATCATTTATTTATATAGCTCCATCAATTCTGCAGCGCTGTACAGAGAACTCACTCACATCAGTCCCTGCCCCACTGAAGCTTACAGTCTAAATCCCCTAATATACACACACAAAGTTGATGTTGTTAATTGCCAATTAACCTACCTGTATGTGCTATGGGAGGAAAGAGGAGCCCACTGATGCAAAGACGGGGAGAACATACAAACTCCCCACAGGTAGGGAATTGAACTCCTGACCCCGGCGCTGTGAGACACCAATGCTAACCACTGTGCCACCGTTCTGTGATATTAAACATATCACAGTAATTTTTTGGGTAAAATACCATATTATTTATATCTGCACAGCAATATGCGTAAAAAATAGACAAGCATATAGATGACATCTCCACTCTGAACCACACTCGTTGCTTTTTTTTCAAGTCTGAATTTATTTTGCCTTGTATGTGCTTTTTTTATGTATTTCCAAATCTCTACACTGTCTGGCATTGTGGAGCAGTGAGGCACCTTACAAATCACTGATAATAATAATAACAACGACAGATGCCCAGGATAGTTGTATGGTATGTATGAATCCTGCCTTTGTATAATCTTCAAACTACATTGTGCAATAAACATACAAGGTATAAATGTGAGAATTCTCTACCACCTTGTGGTCAAACGTGATTCTGCAGCTTTTGGTTTTTTTTACCTTCCTATTATTATCATCATCACCATTTATTTATATAGCGCCACTGATTCCGCAGTGCTGTACATAGAACTCATTCACATCAGTCCCTGCCCCATTTGAGCTTACAGTCTAAATTCCCTAACATAAACACACAGACAGACAGAGATAGAGACTAGGGTCAATTTTGATAGCAGCCAATTAACCTACCAGTATGTTTTTGGAGTGTGGGAGGAAACCGGAGCACCTGGAGGAAACCCACGCAAACACGGGGAGAACATACAAACTCCACACAAATAAGGCCATGGTCGGGAATTGAACTCATGACCCCAGCGCTGTGAGGCAGAAGTGCTAACCACTTAGCCACCGTGCTGCCCATTATATTGTAGAATACAGTTCTTGGAAATCGCCTGCTAAAAATGCCTATAAAGCTATTCATATTTTCACTTTATATCACGAAAAAAGATATCTGTGCATTGAAATTACAATACAGAAAGCGATAAAGTATGGAACTTGTGGCTCTAACGTTGATGTGCTCTATAAATCTCAAGAATATCTCTACAGCCGGAGGGTGCAATGGGAGAGTTTTGTGTAAAGGTCACAGCCTAGGGTGAAATAATTACAGGGGCTGTGCCCCCCCCCCCCCCCCCACTTTGTTTCTTTATATGATCACAAATATTTTCTTATATATTCAAATAAGTATTAAAAAAAAATCAGCGATGACTTATTTGTAGAATAAATGTTTTTGCTATACGCACTGTGTATAGGATGGGGTGGAAGTCAAATTCAGGTTTAGGTTAAGCTGTTCGATTGGTTTCAGTCACGGTCAGCTGACCTAGGCATCTGGATTTCTTGGGCGGGGAATAAATATGCTATCAAATTTGTAAACTTAAAAAAAAATAATTATGCTTTAAAAATCTCTACAAGAAGAGTTTGCTCAAGAGAAACAACATACTGTTAATACCTCATCCACTACAACCTACCAGACTATTTGGAAAAACACAGTGTAGCCCTATCAAGGACAATCTTTTATGCTACATGTAAAATGTATAACGTTTCTACAGAAATTGCTACATGATATCCTGTGGCTTTTTATATTTCTCCGCTATGTATTCAGGATCATTGACTAATAAATTGAAGCAATTCCCATCTAAAAATTGAAAATGTGCGTTTGTGATGTAAGTGACTGATGAAACAGACTTCCTCAGAGGGTGCAGAGATCGAACGATGTGAACTGATATGTATTTGAGGACTTATCTTTCCTCTATTACTAAACGTGGCCTCGCTAACCTGGGGTCTGTGTCACGTAATCTGCCTGGCCGATAATTAATATTATGTTTCTATTTGTTTCTTTGTATTTGTAGCCGAGCAGACAAACTTACAGGTAATTTATTTTATTAATATGCACCAAGATTCTGCAAACCAGTCCTATAATGCACCTTATATATGCTCTTTACCTGTAGAAATATGAGTCACAGCTAAATATAATTATTGTCAAGTAAAACAGAGGATCTAAGGGAGAGAAACATATTGTTTTTCCTGGAATGTAATTAAGTGAAGATTGATGAAATTGGTATTTTATTCTACTTTGTTTAGAAACACTTCAGCTTTCGAGGTTGGTGGTTAAGAATTAATTAAGTCCTACCTCACTAGGACAGAAGAATCTATCTCCCGCATTGGTCTTATTCTTAATTTATCAAACCCTAGTTCTTATCGGTTCATTCTTAACCCAAGTTTGTCAAAGGTTAAGAATGAATGTTCCTATTGATTCATTCTTAACCTAGATGTATCAAAGCCTAGTGCCTATTGGATAATTCTTATCCTATGAAAAAAGCTCATTCATATAGATTTATTCTGACACCACATACAATATACCCTACCTCATTTATAGGATAAGGACCTGTGATATGACTATATTTAAATATAAAATTAACTCAGTTTCTTCGTATCATCTGCCGTTTACATAGTAGACTCTGTAGCACTCTGAATACTTACAGCACCCTTCCCTATCAATGGGTTTTAAGATAAATAACATTAACCAAAATTTAATTTAGTACACCTAGGGGTAGATGTATCAATCCTTCTAAAAAGGAAAAGTGGGGGTATTGTCCATAGCAACCAATCAGATTCTAGCTATCGTTTATCTGTTACATTCTACAGAATGATAGCTAGACTCTGATTGGTTGCTATGGGCAACACTTGTCCTCTTTAGAAGGTTTTGATACATTTACCCTGGAAGTTTATTTACATATTGTTACTTTGAAGCTGCGTAAAACTCTCCCTAAATGTTATCACTATTTCCCTGAGGATATTATTAAAAGTCGGGGTGTACAGGAATAAGTATTTTTGGAAGTAAATCCCCTAAAGAATAGAAGCCCTGTCTGGGATGGAAAAATAAAGCAGAGTAACTGCAGACCCATTTGTGTTTAGACGTCAGCCCACTGTCTATGTACCGGTCATTGTGGCTTGTAGTATAGTCTAGGTCAGGAGAGGTTGAGAGTGACGGATATTTATATCACTCTGTGTGTCATTATGTATGTAATGGGGTTTATGCTGTGTACGGCATATGAGCTTGGTGTCAGGTTACTTAATGACTGTTTGACTACCACAGACGTGTGTGCATCGACCCTGGAAGGAAGTTTTAATGTTTCATAAATTGCAGCATGCTTAATGTCCACTTGAGTATTTTTAATCAGTAAAAATAATAATAATTAAAAACGTTGCAGGTTTTCAGTAAATTAATTATCGATGTTTTGCATTTAAAGTGTAATCAATGTCTTAGAATGTCAAAGCTCAATACATGTAGACATTTTGTAAACTGCTCCAGTGGTGTTTTCAGTTCTTTAAGAAGAAATCAAAGGACCTATTTATAAGAGGGCGATAAGTCCTATTGTGTACAGAAACAGGGGGTTTTCGCTGGAGATGGGGCCTAGTTCACTTATTTATACTTGCCAACTTTTCCTCATTGGTTTCTGGGAGATCCTGGGGGAGGTGGGCGTGCGGGGCGGGGCTTGATGAATTGCATAATTTGTGTCATTAAGCCCCGCCCCCGCTACTTATCTATTGCTGTGACGAGAACCGGGAGGTTACCCTACTATCCTGGGAGGTCTCCCAGAAATGTGGGAGTCTCCTGGACATTTTGGGAGAGTAGGAAACTATGCATTAAAGAAAAGCAGCTAATGAATCTTTAGAGACTGAAGTGTCTTTTACATTCCTGTCTCCATTACTGAAGTCATGTTGTCTTACCTGTCAGTCTTTGATTAAATCTTGGTCTCCATGAAAATGGCCACCTACATAAGCATCAATACATGGACACAATTTCTGAACTGTGTCATCGTGGCCACAGATGACGAAGCCAACCACGTCTTGTACTGGCTCAGCATCAGGGAGAATGCCAGACTCTTCAGGGAGTGAGGGAGATCACCCCTATTTCAGGGAGTCTCCCTGACATTCAGGGAGAGTTGGCAAGTATGCACTGATCCCAGTATACTAATGGGGTAAGATCTGGCAATACCCCTCCCGTATAGCTTTATGGGGCTGGTGAATTTATATCAGCAGCCAAACGCTACTTTTCTCTGTGATGACGTTAACTTAAGTAAAGCAGAAAAAAATAATTTATTGATAACTATTACTGTTTCAGGCTGGCTCATTTAAAATTAATAGGACTATTGTCCCATACCTCAGAATATAAATGTTATTTAAGGTAACATATATATTATATCTATAGTTTTACATTTATGAATGAGAGCCTTTTTTTGAAAAAAGTAACAAGACTTTTATATATTTATTTCTTTATAGCAGTAGAATTCTGTGAAATCTGGGTCACAGATGTGAATGAGTAAACCGTCCAGCGACTGAGAAAATGGTCCTGTAAAGTGATAAGGAACACTTACTGCTCTGGGTCAGTATTGGTCATTGATTAATCCTCAGCTGCCTCTGCAAAAATGTTTAAAAAAAATTAAAGAGAACAGATTATTTATCTATGGACGTGATGAGCGACGATAAAAAATGTTACTTAACGCTGCAGTAAAGTTAATCTTGGTATATAATGGCCAAAGTGCTGTGCATAGAGAAACTGATTCCCCTCTGAGCCTTGGCACCAATTATTCATATATATATATATCATATATATATGATATATATATATATATATATATATATATATATATATATATATATATCATCATCATTTATTTATATAACGCCAACATTCTGTAGCGCTATATATATATATATATATATATATATATATATATTTATTAATGGTATCAGTTCTCTCAATGTTCAAAAATATTAACCTTCCAATTGTTACATTTTACAAACATCCTTTTTATAGACGTATAAAGTATTTTAGGTATTGTGTGCATTATGTCATCATTCTGAGGGTAAGAAGTGTAATTGGGTCTCTAGAACAGAAACAGCTTCTATTTACACTACAATAAAGTGCTATCACTTTGACCTTTTTAAGTATGGTTTTCTCTTTAAGTACAATATAAAAGCCAACATGTAGCTGTGTTACGAAAGGGAGAGATTAATTGATCCACAAGTATATTTGGGGTGCAGAAAGATCGTCGGGGTAAAATGGGCTGTGTGGTCCCTGGGATTTGTTGGAACGTTTGGATAAACAGAATATTAATGCAGGAAGAAGTTGATCCCATAGATTGTAAGCTTTCGAGCAGGGTTCTCGTACCTCTCTGTCTGTATGTATTACCCAGTATTGTCTTATCAATGTTTGTTCCCAATTGTACAGCGCTACGGAATTTGCTGGCGCTATATAAATAAATGTTGATGATGATGATGATCTGTATTACTGGAAAGTCTTCAATCCCGCGTCCTGTCTCTGGTCCTCCACCTCCTCCCATAGATCTGTATCAAATACACGTCACAGAAAGGTTTTACGTGATCATATTTATAGACTGAGGGCCTGATTCATTAATGATCTTATCTTAAGAAACTTCTTATTTCAGTCTCCTGGACAAAACCATGTTACAATGCAAGGGGTGCAAATTTAGTTTTCTGTTTTGCACATAAGTTAAATACTGACTGTTTTTTCATGTAGCACACAAATATCAACTTTAAATTTCAGTGTACAAATAAGCTATCAAGTATTTGTGTGCTACATGAAAAAACAGTCAGTATTCAACTTATCTGCAAAACAGAATACTAATTTGCACCCCTTGCATTGTAACATGGTTTTGTCCAGGAGACTGAAATAAGAAGTTTCTTAAGATAAGATCATTAATGAATCAGGTCCTGATTTACTAAAGGCAAAAGTTCCTATTTGCCATTGAAAATGTTTGTTTTTTTTGTTGGCGATACCGCTTTTTATTCTTTTCACCCTATGCAACAAAGAGTTACCATGGACAGTTGCACTGCGGAATTAGAGGCTCTATATAAATCAATGATGATGATGATGACGAGGGTCCGCAAACCTGCAAACATTGGCACATGCATCTTTTACAGGGACGGCTCCACAGACCAGCAAGTGGGGATGCACCCTGCAATGTGTGTGTGCAAAAAAATGTAGTAAAGGTCCACATTTTGCACAGTTTGTTTATGTGGATTTGCTGGTGATTTCCTGGTCACTGAAACTTGTATAATACCCGCCCCAACTATCCGCCTTCTGTCATAATGACTGAAGTCCCTCATTGCAGCCATAATTTTAGGTAACCCAACATTATTACACAAGCAGAAATACCACCAATGCAGGGCGTGTGCTCGATATGAGGCCCGGAAGTGAGCAGGTGCAGGTGATGCTGAGTCACCCTTGATGTTCAAGGTTCTTGGTTCCCCAATGTCTTTGCTTTGCTGTGAAATCAAAGACCTTTACTTACATGCATGGGTGCAGCGCATGCACCGTTAATCCTCAGTTGGGGCCATGCATGTTCAGAAGGGGCCCCTGATCTGCTTCTTTTGAGAGCAGAGCTAGGGCCCAGGAGGCTAGAGGGGCATTGCCGGGCCCTTACCCAAATCTGGTGATGCTCTGCTCCGACCCTGTATGGTGGCATTGCAATGCATATAAATACATATATTTATATCAACCATTTATAACATATAATATAAGCATTCAGTCATGTGATATCTGACCTTTTTACTCTGCTCTCATTAAGACATGTTTTTTGCCTGATTCAAATGTTAATTAAGCTGGAGCTGAGAACAGACAAGAGGTTACACACATCTGAATCAAGGAAAACAGCACACACGGCTGCTAAGATTTCCTGGCACAGAGAGGGCCCCTTCTCTGTGCGTCATTGCTGTAAATCTTCTTTAAGTGCTGTAGAGAGAGCAGGAGAAACATTAAACAGTCATTGTTTCATTGTGATGCTAATATAAAGGTCCACTGATGAGTCTGAATGGAAGACGAGTGCCGTGTGGATCGGAGACACTTTGAAAGTGAAACACTTATCTGGTGCAGGAAAGTGTGACAGCCTGAGATACAAGCAAGAAAATAATGTACTAATAAAAATAATTTTTTATTGATTTTTGAAGCAAAAAGTGTAATTTACAAATGCAGACCCATGATGCTTTTCCTCTTTGGCGCAAGTGCACCTACTTATGAGCCAAAGAAATTTCAACATGTGCCGCCACGTCCCGATCCTTGGAACCGAGCTGTGATAATCAATCTGCGCTTAGTTTTTTTCGAATGCACCTGAAAATGTGCATAAAGAGTGGATCCTCAAACTACTAACAGATTATATTCATCCAAGTGTTCTGATTAAGCCTCTATTGTGGATTAAATTAATGATGAGAGTGAGGAAAATTGCAATTGTTATTACATGTGGCACTATTGTGTGTTTGGATGTCTTAAATACATTGCGTGACTTGCGCCTGGAAATGCATCATAGGCACAGGGATGAGACCCAATATTCGCTACCACAGAAGTTATGGAGAAATTAAGTCATTTTTGGGTGGAGAAAATGTCTGTGCATCCTTCCACAAGGCAAAAAACTCTGCACTAAATGCACTTTCTCCTGTCCTTTATCTCACCTAAATAATCCTGTCCCACAGAGCAATAGCTCATTTTTTACACGTGGGTGCAAAAGCAGACGTTCTTATATCTAACCAGGAAAGAGCTCAACTCTGCAGCCCACATTTACATGTACTTTTAGCCTGCAAAAGTGCATTCAACTCTAAATGAGGCCTCAGTGTTTTTATCTCTATGGGGGGTTAAAAGTAGAGAGGACAAAGGAAGCAGTGGCGCACGCAGGGGGGGTTTCTGAGTCTCTAGAAACCCCCCCTGCGCTAACTAAGTGACCACTGTCCTATACAGCAGCCACGGCACTGTCAAAGAAGCATCCGCGGCGGTGCTGTATTGTATACAGCACCGCCGCAGACGCTTCTTAGACAGCGCCGCGGCTGCTGTATAGGATAGTGCTGGCGAAACAGAGCTGCTGCGCATGCGCAGCAGCTCTCTCTCGTTTTTTTTTGTGGGGGGGGGGGGTTTGGGTCGGCGGGGAGAACCCCCCCCCCCCCCCCGACAATCCTCCATGCGCCCCTGGGGAGGGGGAAAGGGGCCCGTGGAAAAAAACACGTATGTGTCACTTTTGTGTCATTAAATGTTTTTTGTATTACAATGGTCAAAATGCATTTCCCCATATAAAGTACCACTGGAAGGTACAAAAGGTGTCCTATGTAAAGTACAAGTGGGGTAGATTTCAAGTCCATTTTTGGGGAGAAAACCAATCTGCGGCCACTGCTATACCGACAAGGCGAGACAAGGCGCAGGTCAGTGGTGGATCTAAGAGGGAGTATTTTGATATGAGATTTGAGAAGTGTGAAGGGGTGGTTACTGAGGGCTTTGTAGGTAAGGGTGAGTAATTTGAATTGGATACTAGAGGACACAGGGAGCCAGTGTAGGGATTTGCAGAGTGGTGCAGCAGATGTGGAGCGATGAGAAGATCAGTCTTGCAGCAGCATTTAGGATGGGTTGAAGTGTGGATATATGGGTGTCAGGAATGCCAGATAGCAGGAGGTTGCAGTTGTCAAGACCTGAGATGATGAGAGAATGGATGAGTTTTGGTAGCATGTTGAGTAAGAAAAGGGCGTATTATGTTTGAAGGTGGAGCCGACAGGACTGGGAGAGAGTCTGGATGTGAGGAATAAAGCAGAGGGCAAAGTCAAGTGTGACACCAAGTCAGTGGGTTTGGGAGAATGAGGAAATTGTGGTGTTATTGACAGTGAGGAAGATTTGAGGGCTTGTGGTGACTCTGGCAGGAGGGAAGATAATAAGCTCTGTTTTGGATATGTTGAGCTTTAGATGGCATTGGGACATCCATATGGAGAGAGCAGAAAGACAGTTGGTTACATTAGGTAGCAGAAGAGGAGAAGTCATGGGAAGAGATAAAGATTTGGGTGTCATCAGCGTAGAGGTGGTAATGGAGGTTGAGTGAGAAAAATTGGTGCCTTAAAAGAAGACGTGTACAATGCCAAAATTAAAGGCCCAAGAACAGAGCCTTGTGGGACTCAACAGATAGTGGGAGTGGAGGGAAGGATGGGCCAGAGGTACAAACACTAAGGGAGCGGTTCAATAGGTAGGAAGTGAACTTGAAATAGTCCTATTGGGGATTGGGAAATTGATCCCTACCCTGAGCTCCTGCCAGTAAACAGTACAGACAGCCGGGGTAGTTTAGTTTCGGTTAGGGATCCTTGCCATTCATTAATCATGTTCTGATGCCCTGTGTGACAAGGCTGCGAGCCAGACTGTCTGTAGTGGGAATTATAGACAGAGGCAAAGAGTTCTCTCCTTTCAGCTGAACTCGCAAACATCTGAGAACAGAACATTCTCATTATTATCTCAATTCTGCTTTCAGAAATATCACAACCTCGTCCTTCGTGACCGAACAAAAATCCTGTATGAGAAAGTAATGAAGTCCTAAATTTTTATTTTAGTGCATTAAGGGGAACATTTGCCTTAATTTAACCATTTTAAGGTCTTTCTGTCATCCTCACGTAAGTAGATTTTTTTTTAAAAGGCATCAAGGAAAGATTTGTCTAGATGACCTCGGGGTAATTTACAAAATCAGCAGTATAGCGCAAAAGACGTTTCTTCTGGCTGTTTGACATCATAAAAACAAAGCAGTTATCAATGGAAATATATTGTTTTTATTCATTTGTTCCCCTTTAAATGTCTTTTTTTTGCAGCCAACTATCTATTTATCCTGGGGGAAATAATGGAAAATAGGACACTGGAAAGAGAGGAGAAGGAAACATTGGATAGAAAAGAGAAAGAGTCATTGGATAGAGAGAAGAAGTGGACATTGGATGGAGAAAAGAAGGGGACATTGGATGGAGAAAAGAAGGGGACATTGGATGGAGAGAAGTAGACATTGGATGGAGAGAAGAAGTGGACATTGGATGGAGAAAAGAAGGGGACATTGGATGGAGAGAAGTAGACATTGAATGGAGAGGAGAAGTGGACATTGGATGGAGAGGAGAGTGGACTTTGGATGGAGAGGAGAAGTAGATATTGGCTAGAGAGAAGGAGACATTAGATAGAGAGAAGAAGTGGACATTGGATGGAGAGAAGAAGTGGACATTGGATGGAGAGAAGAAGGGGACATTGGATGGAGAGAAGTGGTCATTGGACGGAGAGGAGAAGTGGACATTGGATGGAGAGGAGAAGTGGACTTTGGATGGAGAGGAGAAGTAGATATTGGCTAGAGAGAAGGAGACATTAGATAGAGAGGAGAAGGGGACATTGGATAGAGAGAGGGAGACACTGGATAGAGAGGAGAAAAGGACATTGGATAGAAAGAAAAAGGGACATTGAACAGAGAGAAGAAGAGGAGTTTGGATAAAGAGAAGAAGGGGACATTGGATAGAGAGGAGAAGGGGACATTGAGTAGAGAGGAAAAGGGGACAATGGATAGAGAAGAGAAGGAGAAATTGGATAGAGAGGAGAAGTGGACATTGGATGGAGAGGAGAAGGGAACATTGAATAAAGAGGAGAAAGGGGAATTGGATAGAGAAGAGAAGGGGACATTCAATAAAGAGGAGAAGGGGACATTCAATAGAGAGGAGAAGGGGACATTCGATAGAGAAAAGAAGAGACATTGGATAGAGAGAAGAAGGGGACTGTATTGATTGTCTCAGGAGAGCCCTGGGGTGATGGATATAAGTTTTAGCCTGGTTTAGCGCTTGCCAAACAGAGGTACAGAGTCTAATGGGTCCCCCAGTCTTTACAAATCTGAACCGCCGCAAGGCAACATGGACTTTTGCGTCTGGGAACACGCAGGTCACGGCCCGTGATCAGCCACTGGGCATAACACAGCAAAGAGAAAGGGGACAATGGATAGAGAAGAGAAGGAGAAATTGGATAGAGAGGAGAAGTGGACATTGGATGGAGAGGAGAAGGGAACATTGAATAAAGAGGAGAAAGGGGAATTGGATAGAGAAGAGAAGGGGACATTGAGTAAAGAGGATAAGGGGACATTGAATAGAGAAGTGAAATAGAAATTGGATAGAGCGGAGAAAGGGACATTCGATAGAGAGGAGAAGGGGACATTCGATAAAGAGGTGAAGGGGACATTCAATAGAGAGGAGAAGGGGACATTCGATAGAGAAAAGAAGAGACATTGGATAGAGAGAAGAAGGGGACTGTATTGATTGTCTCAGGAGAGCCCTGGGGTGATGGATATAAGTTTTAGCCTGGTTTAGCGCTTGCCAAACAGAGGTACAGAGTCTAATGGGTCCCCCAGTCTTTACCAATCTGAACCGCCGCAAGGCAACAAGGACTTTTGCGTCTGGGAACACGCAGCTCACGGCCCGTGATCAGCCACTGGGCATAACACAGCGAAGAGAAAGGGAAAGGGAATTCCGAAAGCAGATCAGCTAGCCGAGGACTGATACACTGGCGGTAGCATGGTACAAAATCAGTAAGCAGTAGGAAAGTCCAATAACAGGCTGGGATCTGGAACACATTCAATATTGCAGTACAAAATCAGGATCCGAGAGAGAGTGGTCAAAACAAGCAAGGACTGGTACACGAGGGGCTAACAGCAAAAAGCACTATCTAGGACAGAATCACAAGGGAAGCCAGTGACAGCAGCAATACAGCATAACAAGGAGTCAGTCTGGGTGCGAATACCTGTTGCTCTGACAGTGCTGCAATGACAGAGTGAGCTTTATCTACTCTGTAGATGAATATGCTGCCTCCCAGCCACGATCATGTGACCAGTGGAACCAGAAAGTGCCGAGCCTACGCAGAGGCAGAGGAAATCAGCAGCACAGGAGTGTGAGCAGGTAAGCTTGTAACTGGGACATTGGATAGAGAGGCATGAGTCTACAGGATGCACTATTACTAACTCAGTATTCACTCACTATGCCTAAGGCAGAAACCACCTGTAAATACAGATCTGATGATGGGTGGACAGGTTGAAGAGCATGATGCAGAATATGACCTGATTCTGTGCAAAACTCAGATTTCATTTTAAACAATGAGATATTCTAAGGGTAGAAAAACTCATAGTTGCCATTGCAAATTTAGCAGAATTCTACAGAGTCTTCTTGGTAACACAAAACGGTAACGTTTTTGGATTTTGTGGTGATCGTACCTCGCTCCCAACTTTCAATGGGAAGCCTTTATCTCGTCACATTTCAATAGTGGAAGTGTACTAACACAAATTAATTGCTGTAATTACCTCACCACATAGCTCCATAGAACTGCCCCTTCACCTACCCCTCTTCAGGTCCGTCCATTTACCACTCTGTGTTTAGATCCAACCTGCAAAACATATTCCTGTTCCGTTCCTGTTACCTAGGAGACTGCAAGCCCATCACTTAGTTCTATGAAGCTTTAGATGATGAAGTTCTGCCTTGTTTTCATGTCTCCTGTCAGTCATATGAGACAGATAATAAGTTGGACATTTTTCATTAAGTACAGCGTAAACAGTTAATTTATTTCTAGAATATTACTTAGCTCCAGAACACAAAGACTTTGCTAAATATTACTGTCCAACTGTGAGCTTAACTAAATAAAAGTTAAAAAAATCAACGACACAGAAACATAATTTGACAATTTGCCCAGACATAACTTGGCAGATATCATATGCTGGGCTTATATTTAGCTGTGAATAGTATTTGGAAATTGCTCCTTTCCAAATTTTTGTTCGGGGATAAACTCACAGAACAGGTGGCGGAGACTCGTGTAGTAGAATGCAAATAATAAAAGAGCAACAATGTAACAATTCAGATTATTTGTAGAATTAGATTTATATCATCAGTTTTAAGAATGGGAGGAAACCAAACATTTTAGCTGGGCACAGATGAGCTTATTCTACCACATAGGCCTGAGCGCTAAATTACAGTAACGTAGAACAATTTGGCCAAACGCGTGGGGTCAAAACTGGATGAGATCCAGCCAATGGGCACTTGGATAAATTGGGTGGAGCACTTCATCTTATACTTCGTCCGTATTATTATTTTACACCTTGGCGCACTCTGCACAGCGACAGAGTCAAGTTGCAGCTTCAGATAAATGTATACGGCAAGTGCAATGTTTGTGCGCATGACACATTTTAACACACTTTCAGAAGCTTCTTCAAAATCACAAAATAAGAAGAAAAATATTGCATGACATAAAAAGTCGCACATTTTACTTACAGTTTTTAAGCTGTGATTTAAGATATAAATGTGACGGCAGTGGGAAAATAATTATACGTATTTATCCTTTATGGAGGAGAAAAAATAAGCATTATAACAATTTGTTAGGTACATTGTGCATCTATCTGTTGTTTAAGTAGAAAGTTATAAAAGGCAGGTAGTTACATGTCATTATTCTGTATCATTTTACTTTACTAGACTGACGATAGATCGAAAATCACTTTTATGCTACATCTCTCTTAAAGGAGAGTTGTTGCCAGTAAGACCTGTTAGGTTCCTTTGGGGTAAAACCAAGGAATTGTCACCCAAGGGGCAGTGTGAGAAAGAGTAGACATCGCATCGGTGTTCGGCCTCCGACTAATAAATAAATAAATCGTTTATGTTTTTCTCCTAAAATGCTGCTTGGTTTAGTCACATGTATGTTTAGTTTAGTCACATGTATGTTTAGTTTAGTCACATGTATGTTTAGTTTAGTCACATGTATGTTTAGTTTAGTCACATATATGTTTAAAATTAATAGTGAGGTCACATCAGGTTGGTCTTTTATAACACTTTTGTGTGTTTCAAGATTTGTTTTGCATCTTGCCTAGAAACGCATTTCTCCTCTGAAGTGCAAAATGCGTCGCATTAAATGACTTGGATGAGACCTGAACTGGTGCAGAAAAAAACATTTTGTAGAACTTTCCGTAAAAAAACATAATATCGCCCCTTTATCTCATTTTATTAATCTTACTCTGTAAAATTAAATTTCATTGGTGCATCATTTGGAAACTCTGCATTTCAGTGCATCTACTGAATACTTGGCAAGAAAACCCCTCACTCACCCCTTCCTCCTTCAATCAACTGACGCGTTTCAGAGTAACAGTATTCTGTAGAATTCTGGGATAGGAGTTTCAGTGATAATTTTCCTGCGTGTCCAGGTTTTAATCTGCTTGAAGGATTATACTAAACATCTACGACCTGGTTCGGGATATGCTGTAATTTTGCGTCACGAACGTAGGTGCAAACATACAGCTGCAGAATTGTAGCCTTACTTGTGTATTGTAACTAAAATATAGCATAGAGCTGCGGCTGTAGTATGGTAGTCATCACCATCAACTTGATGACCATTACTCCCATATATCTATAATGTTGTTGTTTTAAAAAAAAAAAAAAGAATAAATAAATAATTTTAAAATTGACGTCCCCCTCCCCCCAAATAATAAACCAGCCCCAGTGCTACAGCCAGTGGAACTACTGTGGAACTACAAGTCCCAGCAAGACTTGACATGAATTGACTGCACAGACATGATGGTGCTTTAAGAATTACAAGCACCAGTATGCCCGTGACCGCTAGAGCATGCTGGAGCTGGTGGAACTACAAGTCCCACCATGTCCTGGCAATTAGGGCCCACAGCAACATATAGCTCCACAAGTCAAACGCGCACACTGTTCGTCTTAGTCCTTTAATTAAAATTAAAACTCCCCCCAAAGCATCGTTTACCTCTTTATTAGACTCCTAAACTCCTGAATCTTCTGTCGTCTTTCCTGAAGTACTACAAAGGGATTACAAATAAAAAAAACATTAGAGAACGACGCTGCTTCCTCCTAGTGCTGCCCCGATGATTGATACTGGTTACTTATTTGAGGGCTTATTGTATTTAAATCATTCTTCGGGGTAATATGCCTTTAACTCGTCTTCATGTCTATGGTACCTGTAATTATGCGAATTGCTGCATTGCTCAAATGTATCATTTTAGAATTGATTCCATTTGTTTATTTTCCTGCACTTGTATCAAGTTAATAACTTTTAAATACAATGTATGTCAAGTGCATTAATTGGATCCTAGAGTTTTGCATACGTCAATACATGATATTTTTTGCAGATGACATAAATTGCAGGACTGGTATCTTGATAAATAAACCCATTATAGACGAGATATATATATATATATATATATATATATATATATATATATATATGTACACACTCAGATATATACACTGTATCCTTTTCTCTACACAAATAGTTGCTCTTCGGTGAAGCTGGTCATTATATTACTGATAGACTGTGAATTCCTCCTGACATCTCAGGGTCTATGTGAACCAGGAGCCTCTGGACCGTGTGTTCTAACAGATGTGTTCTGGAAGACATAGAGGGATCCAGGGGTTTCATAAACAGAACTTCCCAACTTTTCGGTCCCTGTGGCAGCTGTGGAAAAGCAGCTCTGGGGTTAGTGGTGCAGATGTTATAATCCGTTCATACAGGAGAAAGTGCTTCGTTATCACAGTTTGTGGGATTGGATTGACTTTTAACCACTAAGCATTTATTCCCAGACCTCCGTAATGGACCATAAACTCTGGCACTGGCAGAAAGAGCCGCGGGACTATAGGATGAAAGCAGAAAATCCACACTGAAAAGCTGATCCATCTGCACAGCGTAGACAGCAAAGAACACGCGTGTTGTGTCCTACATGAAGTGCATGTTCTAAAACATGGACAGGTAGAATCACACGCGTGTCTATTCCACTTTGACCATGGACCACCTGTGCATCCCATGTACGCAATTATTGCCTTTTTTTGCTCCATCACACAAGTCATTATCAAAGTGTGCCGTACAATCACATTTATAGGGCATTAATTACATAAATTACAGTTTACTCCCAATATGCTGCTCATTTCCCCCTTCATCACGTCTCTGATAACTCCTGACAGTGACTAAACACTTCATTACAGGTGACAAATCGTTTCATTTCCTTTATATCAATGTTACTTAAACAGGTTTTGTGTAATCGATGCATGTTGTGTCTTACTTGTGGCATATTTGCGTCTCCGTGACACAAGGTGCTTAGCAAAAATGTATGTATGGAAAGTACTGCACTCCGCGGCCTCCGAGGAGGTTTAAATTGCAGGTCATTTTAAGGGGTCTATTTATTAAAGGGAGATAAGCCCTAAATCATGAGAAAAGAGGATTTTATGCAGGACTTAGGGCTTCTGCCTATTTACCAGAGCCCATGGCTTGTACAGACTATCGCAGGTGAGTATCCTGGGGGCTTCCTGAGACACTTCCTCATGCAGAACATGTGGAAGCCTATTTATCAGGGGTACAAGTACCGTTGCTGTTCTTTGATTGCTAACAACAAGGGTGGCCATAGGAACATGTGCGTTACTATTGAAATTTTAATTATTGTTGTATTTATTTTTTGCATTTTTATATTTTCTTTAATATATATATAAATATTTTGTAGAATTTGGTTCACATGCCTGAGCCGTCATGCCAAGCACAAGCATGCGCAGAGGGTCCCAGGACTGGTAAGGCGCCTCTAAATAAATACACATAAACTTGTAAGGCCCAGAAAATAAGAATCAATGGAAACAATTGCATCTAAGTAGCAGAATAAAAGGAATGTTAAATCTTGTTTATTTGGCGAAATTATATGGCATGGTGCAGTGGGAGTGGCCTGACAATAAGGTCTACTGCAGACTCCCCTGCACGTCAAGTCCTTTGTTGAAACTTGACTCCTGCAGGGGGATTTGGGTGGGAAATTCATTTTATGAAAAGACATTTCTGAAAATAAATACATTGAAAAATACCAAACCAAAAGAGTCACGCACCTAAACCATTATATTATATGTATTACAAAAATAGAAAAATGTGCATCAGAGGGTGTCAACCATATTTTACTATATATATATATTTATATATTGAATAATATAGTGGACAGAAAAAATGGGGGAACTTTTCTATCTAATTTGGGTTCTAATTGTGGTTTTGGAAAATGTTCAAAATGCAATATTTGTAAATTAGCCGATACCCATGGAAGATCTGTCTCTGATTCAATTAACACCAAGGAATATAAAATTAAAGGAGCCATTACCTGTCAAACTTCTTCAGTTATTTATATCTTAGAATGTCCATGTCATCTCAAATATGTGGGGAAAACTAAAAGAATGCTAAAGATACGTATACAGGAACATGTGCGGGCAATTAAAAATAAACTAGATGCGCATACAGTATCCAGACATTTTAAATCCTTTCACAATGGAGATTCCAGTTTACTAAGATTTAAAGCTATAGAACATGTAACGTTAGGTCCAAGGGGGGGAGATCTTGCCAACAAATTGTCTTGCAGGGAAATGTATTGGATCTTCCAACTGAATACTCTTGTTCCCTTAGGCCTTAATGAAGCTATTGAAATAGCCCCATTCATCTGATCTATATACTTGTATTGAATTTACCACCTATATCTGTTATACTAACTTGTCCTTCCTATTGTTCTCTTGTTCCATTTTTTCAGCTCTTGTCCATTCTTGTGTTTCAAACAGGAAACCATTATTTTGGAGGATTATAACTATGTATCTGTTTAGTCAGTTTATTGATGTATAGATGAGATTTGTTTATTCATACTAGCCAGGTTAGCATATTGTGTCTAGTATCCCTTAAGGGATTTGGATCATGGTTATCTGAGCACCGTCAGTATTTTACTAATTTCTATATGGGGAATTATGCCAACTAAAATGATATGCTTCCCACGCTCTATATGTTATTTTAATTATCTTTGGTATGTTCATGACTTAAATAGCGCTGTGCACTTTGTTTATATTATTGTTTTATATTCCGGAAATGATGTAAGACCCGGAGTTAAACCGGAAGTGACATATCGCAAATGGGCGGAAATGATGTGGATACCGGGCGCTAATGGAGGCCAAGGAGATCCGGCAATCTCTGGGGAAAATGAAACCTCCGGATATCACTGATTGGTAGTAGGGACTATAAAAAACGGGGAATCATGTCCCAAACAACACTTACCCTTTTGATAAAGTCTATTGTGGACGAAACGCGTCAAGGAGGCAGTGCTCTTTTCTGTGTGTTCCAGCCAGCAGTGGAGAGGAAGTCTCTATCCTACTTTCAGTGTATGCTTGGACTAATTGGGAACTTTCTATCACAGATAAGCCTGCTTATATTTTATTCAATGTATGGGCAATTTATTTGTCTTATTGGAATGTGCCATGTCTATTAAATTTTACTATTTTCTATAAAATTATGCACTTGTCATGAATGTACTACACTATTGTGTTGTTATTTCCATTTGAGCCCTAGTGTGAAATCTACTCAGAGGCAAGTTCTGGATTCCAGTGGAATATCATAAAGATGGGCAATCTATCATCTATATTCTGGTACGGGGCCAATTTGGAATAATTATTCTTACACTAATTAATTGGTGATAATACACTATGTTTGGCGCTTCTCTCTTTTTTATTTTTTATTTATAGGTTTACATCTGCAATCTGATGTACAAAAAGTGAAGCAGCCTAATGTATGTGGTTTTATATGTTTATGAGCAGGTTTGTTCACGTGTTGTTTTAATCTATACAGAGCGCCGTTGTCTTTTCACTATTTTATATATATATATATATATATATACTGTTAGTTGTCTTTCTATACAAAATCAATTAGCATTTTAAAGTGGACCTGTCTCCTCTGCACAGTGAGGTCAGCTATTTCCTGGCCTGAATTAATATTCATAGAAATGCATCCTATCAATTCACTGGGTACCAGTACTTTATAACTATATGTCAGGCCTCATGAATATTAATCAGGCAAAGCCTCAGTGATGTCATTGGTTCCTAGCAAATCAATAGACTGCATTCCAGATAAGCCTCTACTGAGCAAGTGACAGGTCCTCTCCAAGTTATCTATTGTCTTAAATAAATAATACCCAATTCTTGTAACCTCAGGAACTGTCTTTGCCATAGATAAGCTAAGTGACAGCACATTTCAGAGACTTGTCCATGGCTATACTTTCCTTACACGGTAAGACCATGTGTAGTATAGCAGGGTGTATTGTGGGCTACACGGCTCACAGATGCCATCCTGGCACAACGCAGGGCACACTCTAAAGACCAGTGGATACAACCTTTATAGAGTGCGGTTTCAGACTGCAGAACCCTCGCTCACTAATGCGAGGTGCACAGGTCATTGGATGGCGGAAATCTAGAAAGAGCCAGTGAAGCTTATCCATTAAACAACTTCAACTCAATTAAGGATATTGATTAATCAATTAGAGAAAGCTTTGCTCAAGTTCTAAGGAATAATAAATTTCCTGAGCTGCTGACAGATGACGGCTGAGGCTGTTCACAGAGTGACAAACAGTGTTTAGGACGGTGATTCACACAGGAACATTTATTATCCAACGAGCGCGTGGGGTCTGGCCGACCTGCTCACAGCAAAAACTCTAATAGTTGTGACTCTAATTCCGCGGCCCGAATTAAAGGGACATCACACTGAGACGTTGTTTTGTATGCAGAGCTTTATTTAACATGGGTACTCCCATTGTTATAATGTGCTTTAATCAAAACTTATTGCTTGCTAAACCAAAGCAAGTTTTCATTTTCCATCTTAGATTAAGCGTCAGGTGGCCCAAGGACGGTTAATGTGGTCCTTGGATTATATCGCACCTGGACTGGCAATCAAAGAGGTGCCCCGGTACACCCCTCCTCACTCGTCTAAGGTCATGTCTTTGGTGCCGGAAGGAGGAATGTTTATAACACGCTCACACCTGATTTGCAGCCCAGTTCTCCTTTCATTTCTTCTTTTTTCAATACAGAATGGAGCTTGAAGTAGATATAATAGTAATAATAATGTCATACTTGAGTGCAGAGGTCAATGTCGCTGTGCTTTATAAAAGAACTATTGCTGACAGTCACAAATATACATGAAAACGTTTAAAGGATTTCTTAGAACCCACAATATTTAACATATGACAATCAGGGAAACATCTTTTCTTGCAGATCACAGTTCCTCTCTATTTGTTTATTAAAGGATGTGACATTTAGACCCTGAAACATGAGAAACAGAGAAAAGTATCTTTTGTGATGTTCCATATAAAGGTTACATATGTGTCACAAGTTCATCATCATCATCATCACCATTTATTTATATAGCGCCACTGATTCCGCAGCGCTGTACAGAGAACTCGCTCACATCAGTCCATGCACCATTGGAGATTACAGTCTAAATTCCCTAACACACACACATACAAGTTATACAGAAAGCATTTGTACTATAGGTTTAATTTCTGTTTAAGATGGAAAATATTGAATGGCTTGTTGTCCAGACCTGTGTAGGTTTAAACAGAGAAATCATCTGGTACAAGGACAATTTATATCTGTATGTGATTAAGTTTAATGGCCGGTATGACGCTCTTCGAGGTGCTGAATTATCTGTGAATTATCACTGAATGCCCATGGAAGTGTTAAACTGTTTCTGAACTCAAAATGTTAACTAGCTGTGCGAGTCCCTATTAACATATCTCAGTACAGTTCGGAGATTTAATTAGGTTTGGAAAATGTCATCCACGGAGCTGACGACGGGTAAGTGTTGGACTGTGAATCTTCTTCAGGTAACGCGCGGAGATTAGAATTTCAGACTGTTAAAACGGCTGCTTTAAATACAGTCTGCCCTGGCCTGATCTTCCGATGACCTTAGAGCTGTTACAAGGCTCTGCCAGTGCTTGTAAAATAAATAAGCTTTGTTTCTGTTATTTCCAATAACTTTTCATGACCAGGTAGACACCAACGGCCTGATGAATGAAGGAGCGTAAATGCCAATACGTGACGTATTGTGCGGAACATTACTCTGCGCTTGTCCAGGACCATACACCAGAGTACACAGCAACGTCCACTTCATCTATGAGTGCAAATGACACTTACTACAGTCTATGATTTCATGGGCGGAACGGGGAGGGGACTGGGCGTATGCACGTAGTCAGTGTACAGTAAGGACGTGCCAAGCTGGAGCACACAGCAGCGTCCAGTACAAACTTTGGGCATCTCTCAGGTACGTATTTGTCTGTCGTATCACTGGCACCAGCTACAGGTCAGGTGTAAGTGCTGATTACTAGTGATGACGGCTGTGTATACAGCTAGAACATGTGTCTGTAATCAGGAGCAACTGTAACAATGTATTTTATGTACAGTAGACATCAATAACAACATGATGTAATGAATTAATGAATCAGGCCCTGTATTTGTGGGGTTACAGACTTCTTGCACCCGGGTCTTCATTTCCTTTCATTTCAATAAATATTTTTGTGGCAGAACATAATATTGTATAGTCTTTCTAGTATCTAGATGACTATTTTAGATTTGGTGGTCCTTTGAAACCCAACAATGGCTGGACACGGAGTGGCACATCTAAGACAAAACACTTTGTTTTATCGCTTCACCTTCTACATCAGGGCTTTTCAATAGTGAAGCCTGATACTTGTTCTGTTAACTCCAAATCAGAATTGCCAAAACAGAAGAAAGTCATTGAGAAAATCCTTTATTCTTTAAATAAAGAATTTTTTTTATTTTTGTAAGTTTTTAAATATATATATTTACTAAACTATTTTTAAACTTTTTGACAAGTTCCACTGGGCCTTCAGTTCTACTGTGCGTGCGCTAGTCATCCCATTTCACCGTTACCACTTCTTGCACTTGGCTGTTGCTATTCACATTTGGGACTACTGTCGCTTCTTTCCAAGCATCCAAAAAAAACCACGGGAACGGTTCTGTTGGATAGAACGGGATTTATTTTCACGTCGGTTAACATTCTTTGTACTAGTGTTAAAAACACTAGTAAATACAACCTTTAAACACCAGGGGTCTATGAGGCCTAAAACAGTGGGGCAGAATTAGCAGAACAGGGGTTGCGGGGCTACATGACTGGCTGTGAGACGGAGAATGTGCCATATGATATTAGATCCAATTATTTGACTCTGTGGTCCCTATTTTTACCCTTTAGTTATAGTCTTTTTAGTGTGGGATCCACTTACCCGTCCTAACCCCTCATGACAAATTTTCTCTCCCCTAGTAATCGTAATTCAGATGCTGACAAGTATCGATTGGCCCCCAGTATATTACACCTCCAGCACCGACAGAAGTAATATTTCTATAGAAGGTGGCACAGTACACGCTGCAGTAGACAAAGACAACAGATCATTTTAGTAATTCAAGAGATTATTGTAGAAATAATTCCACTGAAAAGACCACCCCGGGCGTCAGCTATTCCTTAGAAGCCGTTTTTATGTTGTATAAACCTCAACGTGTGTTGGTTAGGTCTCACATCTTACAATTCATTTTTTACCTTGTGCCCCCTGGAAAAAAACGTTGGTGTCAAAGGACCAAAAGAAAACTGTTCTAAGTTTAAAATGCCACGAGTCAATAATTGTAATATAAATACACAGCCGTCTGGACATCACTTTAGAGAAACACTGTCCGGGGGGAACGCTTAGTGACATGACAAAATACTTTAAACACCAGAAAACAAATCAGGACCCGGCTGGTATTTTGCTGTTTTCTCTCAGTGGCTGAATGGTGAACGTACATAAATAAATTGTTAAAACGCGAGCGGGTCTAATATGAGAAGGTGTATTTTATCCATCATACATTAGCATTAGCTTTGTTACATCCCTCCAGATGAAAAGGACACAGCTCCGTACCTCCCAAATTTTAGCTATCCTTAATGGGGATGCTTTGCGGACGTGCACGCAATAATAGGAGAGAGTGCTCATACAACACAGGGCCATGTCTAGTGCAACCTGGCCCCCACCAGGGACCTTCCCCTACCCTAAAAACACACCTTCAATGTAGTGCGCCCCTGTGTTGGTTCATGCGGCACTGGAGGGGCACCAATCAATGGGACATATCTCCCAACTGTCCTGGAATCTTTATTATTTAACATCAACTAATCAATTCAGCGATTAACCACTGCAGGTAACTGCAATAGTTAAATAGTAGTTTCTTTTCATGGGTGGGTCATGTTGGAGGGCAGTGGTAGAGCTATTATGGAAGCAGCGGATGCATCTTCTACAGGAACAGCAGCGGACTGTGGGGTAAATTTATTTTCTGGCTTACTGAAGCTCCCTCTAGACATCAGGCTGTGGCTGCTGCCATAATAAACAAATGGAAGCTTGTGATTGGTTAACAGTTTTGCCTGCTGACTATTTATTACTATAGCAGCCGCCATGTAATTAGAGGGAGCTTCTGCCAGAGGTGAGAAATTGTCTCCTTCATGTACATGGAAGTCCGTACAACATTATCCCATGTGGCCCAAAAATGGAAAGTTACACCCCTATTGTAGGGTCTGTGTTTCCATTGTAAATTATGTCTGGCAGTACCCATAAAATTCAAGTTCTTTTACAGGGAGAAAAATGCTATAGTCCCCTCTGCTACCCTCTTCCTACTGTGTTTGACCGTGTTTGGTAGCTTTACTCTCTGAGCCTCCTGTTACTCACGTATCTGTCCATGAGTAATTTTACCTTCTAAACCACTCTCTTCCTCACGTATCTGTCTGTAAGCGAGTAGTGTTACTCTCTGAGCCTCCTGTTCCTCATACGTCTGTACGTGGGCTGGCGACTTTACTTTATAAGCCACTCTCTTTCTCATGTGTCTGACCATATGTGGGTAGCTTTGCTCAATAAGCCCTTTGCTTCTTGGGTGTGACTCTGTTGGTTAGTAACTTAACTCTCTAAGTCGCTTGTCACTCAGGTGTCTACCTCTGTGTTGGTAGCTTTACTCTCTATGGCACCTGTTCCTCAAGCGCCTGTCCATGGGTTTGTAACTTTATTCACTAAGCCACTCTCTTCCTCAGGTGTCTGCCCATATATGGGTAGCTTTAGTCTCTAAGCTGCTTGTTCCTCAACTGTCTGTCCGTGGGTTTGTGACTTTACTCTCTAAACCACTCTCTTTCTCATGTGTCTGCCCATAAGTGGGTAGCTTTACTCTCTGAGCCACCTGTTCTTCATATGTCTGTCCATGAGCTGATGACTTTACGCTCTATGCCACCTGTTCCTCAGGTGTCTATCTGTTGGTAGGTAGCTTTACTCTCCTGTTCCTTAGGTGTCTGTCCGGTGGTAGCTTTACTGTCTATGCCACCTGTTTCTCAGGTGTCTGTGGGTTGGTAGTTTTACTCTCTATGCCACCTATTCCTCAGGTGTCTGTCTGTCCGTTGGTAGCTTTGCTCTATATGCCACCTGTTCCTCAGGTGTCTGTCCATTGGTTGGTAGCTTTACTCTCTATGCCACCTGTGCCTCAGGTGTCTGTCCGTTGGTTGGTAGCTTTACTCTCTATGCCACCTATTCCTCAGGTGTCTGTCTGTGGGTTGGTAGCTTTACTCTCTATGCCACCTGTTCCTCAGGTGTCTGGCCGTTGGTTGGTAGCTTTACTCTCTATGCCACCTGTGCCTCAGGTGTCTGTCCATTGGTTGGTAGCTTTACTCTCTATGCCACCTGTTCCTCAGGTGTCTGTCCGTTGGTTGGTAGCTTTACTCTCTATGCCACCTATGCCTCAGGTGTCTGTCTGTGGGTCGGTAGTTTTACTCTCTATGCCACCTGTTCCTCAGGTGTCTGTCCGTTGGTTGGTAGCTTTACTCTCTATGCCACCTATTCCTCAGGTGTCTGTGGGTCGGTAGTTTTACTCTCTATGCCACCTGTTCCTCAGGTGTCTGGCCGTTGGTTGGTAGCTTTACTCTATATGCCACCTGTTCCTCAGGTGTCTGTCTGTGGGTCGGTAGTTTTACTCTCTAAGCCACCTGTTCCTCAGGTGTCTGGCCGTTGGTATCTTTACTCTCCAAGCTGCTCTTTTCCTCAGGTGCGACATATGAGAGGTGGTAAAATGGACACTGTATCGAATGACTGGTTTTATAAACTCAGATAGATACTGTCACTGCGGCAGGATTTAGAGGAACAGAAGGTATAGAAAACAGGGACTGAAGCAATCAGGATGGATGGGGCAAGCAACAATGGAAGACAGGGAAAGATCAATTAGATTCTGGGAGCCCGCTGAGAGGCTGATTAAACTGCAGTTACTTTGTGTAAGGAAAGTCATAGAAGATAATTCTAACTGTTGTCTTTAAGCGGTTATTTAAATTGTAGCTGCTGCGATACCAGGAAAGAAAATCTGAAATCATAATTAACCCTTCTTCTGTATCTCTGCATTTCGTGTCTATTGTAGAGAGAATAAGCCTGGGGGCAAAATAAGCCATAGGTACAGCGCAGGCAATTAACTATACAAATTGACACAGTGGTAAGTATAAGGATATAATGAGCACAAATAGCAAGCGCATGAAAATACTAAACTCTGTGTTCTTCTTTTTTCCATCTAATTGTCCATTGCTGAATATGATCAGATTGCAAGAAGCCATTTGTACCCAATCTCATTAGTGCTGCGCTGACCACTCACATCCCAGGAGGTAACATAGTAACATGGGCACATTGTTCAGCCTAAAATAATATATTTCATGTGACACATTAGTTCAGAATTTACACCTCCCTGTATTTCCACAGGGCACATCAGGACAGTATGCAGACAATGTTAGGGGCATGAAATCATTATCCTGGGGGCCTGCTTGGGGCTGTCCCAAATAACCATCTCTTAAAGAAACCAATGTTGGGACAGCAAAGCTCTAATGACTATACAATGTAGACTCCCAAATATCTGGTGGCTATGATGTGCACATACTAGACTCCTGGAAGCTTTACAATGCCAACCCTTGATCTTTGGAAGCTTTACAATGCAGATCCCGCTCTTTGGAAGGCTTACAATGCCAACCCTTGATCTTTGGAAGCTCTACAATGCAGATCCCGAACTTTGGAAGCTTTACAATGCAGACCACAATCTTTGGAAGCTTTACAATGCAGATCCCCAATCTTTAAAAGCTTTACAATGCAGACCCCGATCTTTGGAAGCTTTACAATGCAGACCCACGACCTTTGGATGCTTTACAATACAGACCTCTGATCTTTGGAAGCTTTACAATGCAGACCCCGATCTTTGGAAGCTTTACAATGCAGACACCAATCTTTGGAAGCTTTACAATGCAGATCCCCAATCTTTAAAAGCTTTACAATGCAGACCCCGATCTTTGGAAGCTTTACAATGCAGACCCACGACCTTTGGATGCTTTACAATACAGACCTCTGATCTTTAGAAGCTTTACAATGCAGACCCCGATCTTTGGAAGGTTTACAATGCAGACGCCAATCTTTGGAAGCTTTACAATGCAGATCCCTGATCTTTAGAAGCTTTACAGTGCAGACCCACGACCTTTGGAAGCTTTACAATGCAGACCTCTGATCTTTGGAAGCTTTACAATGCAGACCCCGATCTTTGGAAGGCTTACAATGCCAACCCTTGATCTTTTGAAGCTCTACAATGCAGATCCCGAACTTTGGAAGCTTTACAATGCAGACCACAATCTTTGGAAGGTTTACAATGTCAACCCTGGATCTTTGGAAGCTTTACAATGCAGACCCCGATCTTTGGAAGCTTTACAATACAGACACCAATCTTTGGAAGCTTTACAATGCAGATCCCCAATCTTTAAAAGCTTTACAATGCAGACCCCGATCTTTGGAAGCTTTACAATGCAGACCCACGACCTTTGGATGCTTTACAATACAGACCTCTGATCTTTGGAAGCTTTACAATGCAGACCCCGATCTTTGGAAGGTTTACAATGCAGACACCAATCTTTGGAAGCTTTACAATGCAGATCCCTGATCTTTAGAAGCTTTACAGTGCAGACCCACGACCTTTGGAAGCTTTACAATGCAGACCTCTGATCTTTGGAAGCTTTACAATGCAGACCCCGACCTTTGGAAGCTTTACAATGCAGACCCTGATCTTTAAAAGCTTTACAATTCAGACCCTGATCTGTGGAAGCTTTACAATGCAGACCCCGACATTTGGAAGCTTTACAATGCAGACCCCGACCTTTGGAAGCTTTACAATGCAGACTCCGATCTTTAAAAGCTTTACAGGTCAGACCCCGATCTTTGAAAGCTTTACAATGCCAACCACAGATCTTTAAAAGCTTTACAATGCAGACCCTGATCTTTGGAAGCTTTACAATGCACATCCCCCATCTTTAGAAGCTTTACAATGCAGACCCCTGATCTTTGGAAGCTTTACAATGCAGACCCCCGATCTTTGGAAGCTTTACAATGCACATCCCCCATCTTTAGAAGCTTTACAATGCAGACCCCCGATCTTTGGAAACTTTACAATGCAGACCCCCGATCTTTGGAAGCTTTACAATGCAGGCCCAGAAAGCAGAGATAAATAAATACCCAACAGCTGTGACCACATTTGGTCAAACTACTGGGTTATGATGTGTATGTTATTCCCAGTGTTGGTATTTTTGTTACTTAGTTTGTTAAATATTTCTGATGCTTGCCTTCTCTGTTGGGTGCTTTTAAATTTAGTATTGGTCAACAATCTTGGTGCGAGTCTTTACCGCTAAACTGTGCCGACACAGCGATATTTCTGCAGATCTCTGAAAAGGTTAATAAACTAATATTATGCAATTTATCAGTGTAAATAAAGAAGCTGCTCTGTAATAGAGGAATTGTCGGGCTTTCAATGGCACAAAATTTGATGTCGATACATCTATCTCTTGGTCCGTCTAATGAATTTTAAAAAATATGCACTTGGAGCTTGAAAACAGATTATTGTCAGATTTGCTTGTTATAGCTTATTATAAAAGCCTGCTGATATTTATGGTAATGTGCGGCTCTTGAAGGGCAGAGGGCCGCACCACGTGGCCCTTGAAGACAGGTTGCCTGTCATTGATCAAGAGGTTTTAATTTGACTACAAATGAGCTGAGCTATAGAATCATAGCTCATTTAGCCCTCGGGTAGTTAGACAAGATACAGTAGTCAGCCCTGGCCACAGAAATGGATGACTTCTGACGTCACTGCAACCAGTTGTCCAAAAATAAAAAAAATCAGACTTTACCTGTAATGTGCTTTATCGAGTTACAGTAATCATACTCTGTCCCAATGTCCTCTCTCTCTATTCTATTATATAAGTGAACTATAAAATGTAATCTCTCTCTGAAACTCATTGTACAAACACCTTGCTGGATTCGGATTTCATACAATTATCCCAATGTTGCTTTCAGATGCTGGTTTTATCCAGGGAGTGTTTGAAATTACCGTCCATGACATTTATACATCCTTAGAGGCTCATTTATCGATCAATAACAATAATTCCGTGAGCGGCAAACTACCTTTTACAGATGTAGGTACGAGGAGAGGTTTGCTTAATGTTGGGAGCAACGTGTGAAGGATGAAGAACGAGTTAGGAGCTCTACGAATAACTATGACGTTAATAAATGACATATTCAATTAAGCTTAATAAGACACAGAAAAGACAACAGAGTAACGATGGATATGACAAGTGTCCAGCAATTATATTCCAGGTGAATCTGACCACTCACATCTGCCCCTTTCCCTTTAACATTACCCCCCTCCCCCTCCCTCTCCACCATAGCCGCAGATCTCCAACATCCAACAGGTCTTTGAGGTATAAAATACATTAATGTATTTTAGCAGTCATAAACATGTCCTGCCAGGCATGTGCACCACTAAACACCAGCTCTAACCCTACTCTCACCCTCACCCTTCACTGCAGAGGCGCAAGAACATATAAAATAAGATAGTACAGTTTAAAATGATGTTAAAATACTGTCATCCAGAACCACCACCCCTCTAATTATCCAAACCTCCCCCAAAAATGAATTTGGTTATTTGGGATAGTGGACAGGATCATGTGACACTAGTGCATGACCGAACATTGCTAATAACAGCCCTGAACACACCTATACCCAACGCAATGCAGATTACAACATTTGATTACCAGAGAAATCGCATGAAAATCTCTTCTTTCTAAACCGGTTGAAACCCCCCGTGCCCCTAAAAGTGACGGAAAGTGATAAGTTTATAATGAAACTTATTCTCCGGAAACAGACTGGGATGGGGATCAGTTCTAAAAATAAAGGCATCACGATTCTAGCATTTTTATGGAAGAAAGAAATGAGGATATTTCAGCCACACACTAGATCCTCTTACACATCCCTGTGACAGGGAGAGAGGTGACAGCTGTCATATCTAATTATTAGAAACCCGGGAGAAATCTTTGCCGGTGGCAGAACAGGATACTGTTTAGTAGTAGAGACATTGTAGACACCATGGAAATGACAATTGTAGAAGAAGTCACCCAACAGAATGACTGATACCACACGCATCTTATTAATGTTATCTACTGCGGTAATGCAATAAATTGGCTTTATCTATGATGGGAGCTCTGCTTATAAAGACACAGAATTAGTTTCTGAAGACTGAAGCTGGGTATACACTACAAGTTTTTCACCCGATTATCGAGCCAATTACACAATATTGCATTAATGATTATGCTCCCACGATCATGTTTTCTCGTTCCAAAGCACATCATATTATTTAATTTTATTTTATAAACTGACTAAAAATCTCTATAATCGATTGATCGATGTTGGTCAAATCCCGCAGGGTGTAAGCACTCAGGACCGGCAGTGTCCATAGATCTCCATAGATTGTACAGAGTCACCATCTTTTCAGCCGATGGCTATGACAGATGAAGAGCACAGATCTGAAGGTAAATCATGTAAAATGTGTATAGTGTGTACACAGGAATCTGCTGCTGATCAGGATTTCGGTAAAATTGTTAACAATATCGCATCGGGAGAAAATTTTTGTAGTGTGTACTCAGCCTAAATCTAGCTAAAAGGTGCAATTTCACAGCTGAGCTGCAGAAAGTACAAACTTAAAATGTGAGGACAGATTTAGGAGGGAGGAACATATTAGCTCAACTCTAAATCACAGTGTAATAATAGAGCTGTCCGTTATATGTGTGCTACATGCAAAAACTTTGCATTTGCACTTCTGGTATCACAACATGTCCAGGTGCAAATTTGCCCCATTTAGCAGGATTCGTCCCTAACTCTAAATGACGCCCAAAATGTTTAAATGATAACCCAAGAAAGTAGATGTGGGCGGAATAATGTGAGATTAATAAAAGAGGGAAATCTCACTTACCTGCAAAATATTTAAATGAGCTATATTGGGTGGAGAGTGAACATTTAGGATGCAAATACCAATACAAACACTGAAATGTACAAATGTGACATATAAAAGATAGTCCCAATGTCCCATCACTTTCATGACTAATTTAATTTCCAGCAAACAGTGTTTTATAGAGAAGATGTAAAAGGTGAAATGAAAGAAGCAGAGAGTGATCCCAGAGAGTCAGCAGATAAATGGTGCAATTACATGTTTACTATTCCCAAACCAGATGATAGGAGTGCATATATGTACTGGGTGTGTCAGGCATTCATCCTGGATGAAATCGCTGTGTATACACATATTCTGCAGTTATTAAACAACCCCTTATAAGTGCAGGTAAAGAAAATATAAGGCTCTCGTACAATTTAGGAGCTGAGGTCCCATAAGAGACACATAAAAAGGATACATAGACCTTGCCTAAGTTGGCAGGGTACAGGCGGTGATGAACCTTCTGCCACTGCATGGGAGGCAACTGTGACAGGGCTCAGAGGGGCCCCTTCCCCCTGAGGCCCCTGCTCTGCTCTCAAAAATAACTCTTCTGAGTATCTGGTCGTGGTTTTCGTGTGCCGAAATTGCACATGTTCAGAAGAGGCCACAGTAGATGTGGGGGCAGGATTTTAGAGAGGCAATGCCTAAATTTACCCAGTGATGCTCTGTTCAGGGGCAACACCTTGCTCACTGTACACATTAATAGGTATGTATAAAACTGACATATTATAACCATTTAACTTTGGGTTGAATAATTCATACAGTTTGGATGTGGCAGAAGTTGGGGCAAGAGAGTGCTGCAGAAGTGGGGAAGGGGGCAGAAAACAATGCTTAGGGGCCAAAAGACATAGGCCTGGTTGAACTACAAGTCCTAGCATGCTCATCTACTGTTGGCATTTGAAAGCCACAAGTTGCCTCTGTCTATTCCACGCTCTGTACATTATCTAACTCCTGTGGACCAGTAGAAGACCCAATCCAGGTACTGGAAAGATGGTTGGTTGGGAAAATACTAATTTTCCTAAATAAATTTTTCTCTTGAGAAAGTTCTGTACACCATCCCTGTCTGTGAAATTATGTCAATGACCCTCATAGGGGGCCACAGCGGGGGCAATCTAAATTTTTTAATTAAAAAAAAACAATAATTTTATGACCAGGTTGTGTCCATGTGACCCAGCCGGCAACGAGCTCCATAAGAAGCAGGAGGTGTGCGACTAAAGGTCAGTGATTGACCGGATCACCACTTGACTCTTCCTGCATTGAATGATGATCGCACTTGTACAGATCCGACAAGGGGTGAGGTGGGTGGTAGCCCGATATGATGTCGTATGACTCCACCTTTACCATGGGAACATGTCAATATTAAAACATTACTATATATTTATTTCAAGCTTTCTTTTTACTTTGGAGAAAAACTTTTCTCCTAAATTTTAAAACGAATTTCAGTTTATGCCACCCCCTGTTAAAATTTTGCACCCCCAAAAACTTTGCGCCCTAGGCTGCATCCTAGTCAGCCTAATGGATAATCAGGTCCTGCGTGTAGGAGTTGACAACCGTACATGCAGCCACACAGGAGCTGCCTCACCCAGAAATCACATAATTGTAGTGATTAAAGGTAAGAGATCCACTAGTTCCGGGGTCTTCAATCCCCAGGACCTGTGACAGCTCTTTGCGGTCCTGCACTGGTAAGAGCAGAAAAGGAAGTATTGGGGAAGGTTCCTCAACAGTTCCCTCATCACACAAGGATTCAAGAGAAGCAACTGGTGATTCGTTCATCCAGAAAGCAAAGGAGCATTGCCTGGGGCTAGAACGACCTTGAGACAAAGGTCTAAGCTGCAAGGACATTTATTTATGTTATTCAGTTTGTTCATCTATCGCCACATTTCCTCTTAGTAAAGATTGCTCAGATGACATAGTAAAAACATAAACATGACATAAAAAAATAAAGAACCATGGAAAGAATTTCTTTTCATAAAACCATATCATTGAACTTTACAGTACAGGGAGTTTTCTGAAATGTGTGTACGCTATTCAAGGGTGTTACTGTACTCTAGATATACATTCATGCCCTGACTTTCTACCACCAACTCCTGAAGGAATTTCAGATAATTAAGGTCATTTTGGTAAAGCAATTTTGCAACTGACAGTTAATTTTCCTTCCTTCCTCTATGATGAAATCTCTCTTACTATTTAAATCCCTCATGAATGTGAACACGATCAATGGACAATGTAGATGGTCCTGGTAGATGTAATTGTTAATCCCTGCTGTAATATATTCAAATCTGTACTTGTAAATCCTACACTAGACAGGTCAATTTCCTGTATGAATTTATTTATATATTAGAATTGTTCTCCATCTGTGATTTATTTTTCTGGATGTGATTGATCCATGGAATTGGTCTGAATACCATTTTGCTTGCTCTTCTTGTCACGCTAACGCTCTCCCACCAATACAGCTTCCAATCTGATGGCCATTGTCTTTTTGATTGACAGAATCAGCGGTCCAGTCGGCCACAGAAATGCCCAGCGCCTTACTGCACCAGTTTGCCATTTCTAAAAGCAACCCTCCCCCTTGACTAGGTAAGTAGATGGTAAGTATCACTCATTACATAAGTGAAAGTTGAACAAAAGTAACACATTTGCAAACTCAACATCAGAGGGGAAAATAATTCTTGACCCTATCAACAGCAATTAAATCCTTGAATAAAACACTGTTATTTCCTATTACTATCTGTTTCTAAATTTGATGGATGAATTTGCCATCAGCACCGCCCAAGAACATAATATGAAAATAAAACGTTACTAAGACAATTCATGTGAAAGCTGGAATAACTAAAGACTTAGTTAGAAATAAACTTTTTTTCTTCTGTGTTTAATAAGTTAAACATGTTCTACAAGTTTCCGCGGCTGCAGCCTGTTTGTGATAGTAAAAAGTGCATCAATTATATTTCCTCATTTGTACAACAATATAAAATTAACGAGCCACCGTCTGCATTCAGGGAAGAAGGATGAATAGTTTGTAATTATTCACAAGATGTTGGTAACATTACTCTTAACCGAATGGGTGACGTTTCCCATCGAAAATCTGTTTAATCTTTTCTGTAACAGTTCTCCTGCATTCTGCGATACTGTAAGCGCCGCGCATTTGACAATAGCCATGAACTCTGTGTCATCATCGGCACAGGGCTCCTGTTATTAGGAAGTGACGGCTGACGGTGCCATCTGTGTCCACAATAAACTGACTTGTTTGGTTAAATTAAATACTGATGGCGCCCAAGATGGTCATTATACACACATACTAAACCAGTGATAAGACACAACAACAGATACTATGCAGTGCTGCACAACTGGAAAGAATTGTAAAAATATCAAGGCAATGTTAGAGATCATTGTGTTATTCAGGCGAAAATTTTAAGGTGCCCCCAGTTCACCATCAGCTTTCTGAAGAACTTACGCTGTCACCGACACTTTTAAGAGATTGTTCTGAGGAACCAGTTAGGTTTAGTTTCCTTGTTTTTTCTCCCCCAGCTTCATCCTCTCTCTTCCCACGTGCCATTTATCCAATAGGAAGGAACCTATAAAATGTTGGATAATCTCCACAAATGCTGTTGAACCCCCAACTTCAAATAAACTCCAACCTCTGTGACCACGACTCTCTGGGACTTCTTCAAGGCAAGCAGAGATGACCTCTCCAATGTCTGCAGCCCGCTCCGCACCAACGGCTCTCTCCATCCTGAAAACCCAGACACAATATACCCAAGCCAATCTCTGTATGATGCAGCCCATCTCTATGAACCTTCTAATTGAATATGTCTAACAACTGTGTCCCCGTTGTGAGCCATGAACTTCTCTACCAGTTGGTTATTTTTTTATCCTAAACCCGAGATCTAACATTTCTCCAGCACCTCCACGGCACCATCTCTGGCCACTCCGCTATTGAAACGGTAACAACATCCGTAACAGGTTCTCCCTTGTTTTACTTATTAAGTCCTGCATTGTGACCACTCCCAAATAATTCACTCCACACTGGCACCGTGTCATCTCACTTCATCACATGTCTATGTGATTTAAGTAACTCCAGTCACGGCCAGCTATTTCAGATTGCTGTATCTGAGACAGGTTGGGCGTTTGTGACACACTGTTTGTCACGAACACCCAGCCTGTCTCAGATACAATAATCTCAAACAGCTGGACGTGACTGGAGTTACTTTGGTCACTTACCAATGAAAACACCTTTTCTGCCACCACAAAGGATTTACTATGGATTTCTTGTGTTCACCAAAACCACTTATTAATATCGCACACTTAAATCACATACACCTGTAGCATGGTTTCATAAGTTCACAAAGAATCACGGAGAATATGCTAGATTAAATGTATTTAATCAGAAAAAAGATTCCATGTCTTAATTACAAAACATTTAATAACAAGGCATACAAAATAAGTTGCACAAATAAGTTTCAGAAATAAAATAGGAAATAAAACCAGAGTCACTATCTTAGTAGTCTAAGACTTGGCATGAGAGGGGTACACTTTGAGAAGGATGGCACATTTCAATCTAGATACAGTAGGTCTCCTATTTAGAAACTATTGCATCTATCACCTCCTCTTCCTCGTCTGCCATCTCCATTATTCTCCCAGTTAGTCCTACTGTCTCTCACCACCCCTCCCTCTAGAATGTAAGCCCTCGCGGGCAGAGTCCTATCTACCTATTGTCCCACGTCTGTCTACTGTTCCTTGTACGTCCTGTCACGTCTTTTGCTGTGTGAGTCCCCATAGCATTACTCACACTCATCTGTGCTACTTATATGTATTACCTCATCTCTCAACAAAATTAACACTGAATACAATTTTGGATCAAAATTGTTCTTTATAATATTTATTTTTTTAAGTATTTTAGATGTCATCTTCTAGTAAAAAATTCTATTAAAAAGGCATTGAAAATATCAATAAATAATAAACTACATTCTTAAAATATATTTTTTAAATATCTCTTAACAGTCTCTTAACATTTTCAAAATTGGTCCACCCACCCCCTATCTCTTATATTGATTATGTTCAATGGTGTCCTTCTTGCTGTATTCTGAACATTAACTAGTCTACAGCAGGTGTTTGAAACAATGCTGATTGGACGAGCCACAGAATATCCAATCGGCAGTGTCCTGGCGACTTAATGCAAACCCAATTTTGGTAATACAGTTCTAATTCAGGGTGGCAAAAAATATGGGGATTACTAATTTGGGTTAGAAGTCTTAATAAAATGGGGATCATGCCAAGGCAGATAAACGGTGTAGTCAATTTTTGTCCCAATTATTTTTTCTCTTTTCCCTTTAATGTTGGAAGCTTTGAAACTTAAACAAACTCTGTTTAAATTCTCCAGATCCAGCGACCTGAGGGCAGGGTGAGTGAGGCTACATTAAGTAAATTTGTAACTACCATCCCTGGGAAATCTACGAGTTGGGAGGGGGGAGAGATTTTAAAAAACCGCATTAGAAAATTGATGATAACGTACTGGGATTATTTAAAATTTAGAATAAAAGATTTGTGAATCAGGACTCCAAAAATAGAACAAATGTTCCAAGATAACTGACACACGTTACAATGTAACAAATAACTATTGAAATGTGTCATCTCGTGATAATCTCCTTTAAATCTTGATTTTGCTTTATTCTCACATTGCATTAGTTCAACTGGATGTAGCGTTTAAAGTAAGAAGAACGCATCATATACATTTTATCCATGTCATGTTGAAAACAGCATTAGAACATTATTTTTATTTCTGCACCTGTGTGTTTTATCCCTCCCCATCGCAGTGCCGTGTCTTTCTTCTGCTGATTTGCATGCACCATAGGCTTTATAGGAAGAGAGATAAAACACCAGACCAATAATTGGACAGCATGATGGGAGATCATCAAGTGTTGCCGCGGATTCCGGCACGGTCGTGCGATTTCAAAGCAGAGAGAACAATTGGACCCCACCAGGAAGTGTAGTCTGTTCAGGAAACCTTCTTATGCTCAGGATCTGCTGATATAAATTTATTGCAGCATAATAGGATGTCAGATACACTCGTCTGCATCCCTTCTCTTTGAAGCTGCAGGCCAAAGCCAGCGGGAAAGTGATTGAGGAGGGGGCTTCCTAACCCTTTGGTGGCCTTCTGGCAGAAGAACGGGTTTGCAAATCAACAGAACAAAAAGCCGAACAGATTTGGGAGGACGGAAACCTGAGTTCAGTTCATTGACAGACATAGCACAGTTTGAACATCTCATTTTTTTTTTTAATTGGGAGTCACAGATCCACAGGTAGGTCACACCTGGAGTGGAAGCTTTTGTTTGTCAGTCCAACAAATTGTACAGGGAAGGAATTCTCCTGTTTTCTCAGATTATTCTATAAATCAGTCAGGTCTGCACCTTCTAGAGCAGATATAGGCAACTCTAAACGCGGTGGAACTACAAGTTCCAGCATACCCTACCAGTTCCGGAGTTCAACAACAGCTACAAAACGAATTCCAACATTTCAAGTAGAGATGTTTCAAAGTGGTTATGGAACCGGTTGGTCGAACTGGTTCGGAAGTGTTTGCGCTAAATTCTGTAACTAAAGTTTAAAAATAGAGCTATATTTGAGCAAGAACAATGTTGGCTACTTTATATAGCATGGTTAATGGTTTTCAATGCAAACATCAAATTCAAACACAGTAATGTTCACTGCTTAAATAAAAAATAAACTGTTACAGATGTAGCTGTTGTCGAACTCTAAATTTTGGCAACTATGCTGATTGGATCCTATTTCCAACTTAATAGCGCTCATTCATTAGCAATGCATTTACTGTTGGTGCTATATATCATCATCATCATCATTTATTTATATAGCGCCACTAATTCCGCAGCGCTGTACAGAGAACTCACTCACATCAGTCCCTGCCCCATTGGAGCTTACAGTCTAAATTCCCTAATATAGACACACACTCACACACACAGACATAGACAGACAGACAGACTAGGATCAATTTTGATAGCAGCCGATTAACCTACCCGTATGGTTTTTTTTTGAGTGTGGGAGCTTATAGTAACCAACCAGACACCTGCTGTCATTGTGTAACTTACACTGCAAGATAAAAGCTAATTGATGATTGGTTGATGCAGTTCAGTGCAAATTTTGCAACAAACAGAATATTAGTAAATAAACCTTCATGTGTGTAATTGTGTCTGTTTTGCATTTCATGGTTTTTTTGTATAAAAGCCAAGAATGTACAGCCAAACATTATTTAAAAAAAACCCTTCATCTCAACTTCCATTGGCTGCTTTTGTACCTTTCTCCATCATAAATCTGTATTTTGTGGCACCCATCCCAACACACACACACACACACACACACACCCTGCATGGAAGGTCTTGCAGGGGCTGTGTAGTAGTTGTGTTGTGTTTAGCTGTCCTGACATTCTCCTAATATCTAACGCTGCTATGAAACCATCTCAGATACTGGGACAGTTTAGATTATTTTTATATTCAGTTGTACAGTATACGCTAAATAGATATCAGAGCCGGTGCACGAGACAAAATATTTTACTCTTTAAATAAGGCATTTTTTTATTATTTTTTTTTAACATTAAAATAAATATTTTTTTCTATATTTTAATTTTTTTTAATTATTTCATTATTTGAACTAAAGTGGAAGTAGAAGCTCAAGTTGGGTTTCCAGCTTCACTGCACACGTGTGAACCAACAATGGCGGTCATGTACGCACAGAGGTTCTCTGGACTGATTTAAGACTCCTCCTACTGCTGCGAGTCAGCATCGCCGGGGAACTGAGCATCGCTCATCTGTCCTGGTGAAAGTCGAAGTGAAACTAGATTGTCTTTCGCTGCGAATCTAGGTTATCACCTCTGTATAATAACTAGGCCCTTTAAGATCAGAGCGTAGAGGGAGAACGCAGGAAGGAACACAGCACAGAGATAAAGGTGCCGGGAACGGCAGAGGTAAATGATCAGCTTTGGCTGGGATAAGAGGAAGACATTGTAAGTGTAAACAAGGTGTTAGATACACATTAGTGGAAATGAATAGTTCCTGCTGTGTATATATACCAGCTCTCCATCTGTGCAATCTGCCGGAGAGGCCACGTTATAGCACTTGTGTTCTACTGGGGGGCGAGTTTTCACTATTTATTTTACCAAAAACGCTGATCTGAGATAATACTGGTGGGCAGGAGCAGATAATCATCATCATCATCATCATCATCACCATTTATTTATATAGCGCCACCGATTCTGCAGCGCTGTACAGAGAACTCATTCATGCTTATAAAGGGCTCACAGCTTCCAAACAGTTCCACCCCCGGCTACAATGTAACCGCTGTTTGCACAAGGAGCCGAATATTTTAATTTTGGAACCTCTGCAACTTTACTAATTGAAATGACGGCAGTTTCATTAGCTGAAGCCACCATGATTGAATTGGATGACATCGCGGAAGATTCCTTTTAATTGAATGTCCACGGTAGCGTGGAGAGAGCACTGGCTACCAGGCAGAAACAGAGAAAACATGTTAATAAAGGAGACTCAAAAAAGGAATAAACATCAGGAAAAGGCAAATTGCATAGGCAAACCGAGGGGGGGGGGGTTTCCTAGTGCCTGTAAACCCCCGTCCAAGCCTGAGGCACTGTATAATTGAGGTGGCTGGACCCTGCCCCCACTTCACACGGCTCTGCTTGAAAAGGGAGAGCTGTGTGCACCCAACAGTAGTCTACGTAGCATTGCCCATGTATATTATAGGGATAGGAAGAGTTGGAGAGCAGCCAAGCATTGTCTAATATTATAGCCACGCCCCCATGCATGCTGGTCACGCCCACTAGTGGCATCGTGTGGAAACCCCCCTCTACAAATCCTGCATTTGCCCCTGAATTGTTAATATGTTTGTATCTGAAACAGCAAATGCACTACGAGTATGGTTTATTGTGTGATTACCTAAATAACCCCTGGACCCGGTGCTCACCTGTATATGGAGGTGGGAGACTGGGGAGTAGGAGTCTCTGGCAGGGGGCAGTACAATGTTTTCTCAGGCATCGGAAACTACACTTCCCAGCGTGCCTGAAAAGCGGAGATGTGGGAAGTGACGTAAGGTTGCAGAGATCTGCACCATAGAAGGAGAAGCGCGAGAGTGTGGCCAGAGAAGTAGGTGTGGCCAGAGAAGTAGGTGTGGCCAGAGAAGTAGATGTGGCCATTGCCAACACCGCAGCCTTACCAAGCGGAGCCAGCGGAGAGAGGAGAGCTGCTCAATCTACCAGGGAGCACAGGATTAAATTTAGGATGATGCAATGGCAAAATTTGGAGCAGTCGAGAAGATCGTTTTTGCCAAGTGATACTTTTATTTGTATTTAGAATGTGGATAATTAAACAACTTCCTGAGAGACTGTGCTCCTCACCATTAAAAGTGGAAGTGATCGGATAACGCACATGTTGCTTAAGAGCAGATAAGGTCAACGTACAATTCCCATGGCACCGTTTCCCTGAGCTGGGTGACTGGCAAATAACACAATCATTACATATGTTAGTGCGGCCAGAATGATTGGTTACTTATAATTGCTGCCTTGCTATGCAAACGGCTATATATGTATTTATGTAGAATCTAGCGGTACGTGCATTGCATATGTGCATATGTGGAGCGATGGTAAATAAATACTGCATACATTCCCTTTTAGAGCTCCCTGAATTTCTTTTTTTTCCCAGTGATTAAAAGCATTTGCATGAAACACAAAGGAGACCTTTCCACAGACTCAGCGGGAGACGGAGGGGAGCGAAGATGAAGGGAAATAACTGACTAGCAGCTATGGAGGGAGAGACAGCGCTAAGCAATCACTGTTAGAACAATGCGGTCCCGCCGGTGAGGGGGGGCTGGCGTGGCTGAACGTGGGGGGGGTCTCCCATTAGGTCAGTCCACCCTGGGGTCCAGTCTCTTCATCGTGGCTTCTCCCACCGCAGTGTAGATAAAACTCACAGTCTAGTAACAGTTTTTGACAACATTCAACATAGGTAGTGATGGAAACTCTTCACTGAAATGACACAAGATAAGCCCAGTGTCTGATGAGAGTCATTGTAATGTCCATTCTTGTTTTATGTATCAGAGGAAAAAAATATTTTAAGGCCATTGATCCTATAAAATAGCAAAACGGTATGAAAGAAACAATATACCCAGAGCCCTAGAGAGGATAGGTCCATCAATCCCAACGTTTGGTTCTTCAAAACTGGGACACACTTTGTGATTATGGGGGGCGTGCCTGGTGCTTTCGTACCTCAACCCCAATAAAAGGGGGGCACCAGTGGACCAGACATGCTATTAGCACCCTCTCACCCTCACTTTGTAGTACGGACACATTAACACACTTTAACTGATCTGTTTTGTAGTCAGACGGTGACATCATTTTTTGCAAGAAGGCAACAGCCTAGGGGTGGGGCTAAGAAGGACTGGAGGGTGTGGCCAAATGTATCCTGATTTTTTAAATATGGATATTGACACAGCATGGAGTAATTTACAGCCAATCATTGCTTTAATTAGTAGTCAGTTTAATGACATTTTTTTGTTTGCATCTAGATTATGCCCTAGAACAACCGCTCATAAGTTGATATGTTGAAGTTATTTTGTGTCTTGTACGCAGATCTTCACATGTGCATGTAGAGTACACGCGGGAAGGTTAAAGGAAACAAGAACTTGAAGAACTTGACTGGTCCGCACAGAGCTCTGATCTCAACCCCATCGAACACCTTTGGGATGAACTGGAACGGAGATTGTGAGCCAGGACTTCTCCTCCAACATCAGTGTCTGACCTCATAAATGCTCTACAGAATGAATGGGCACAAATTCCCACAGAAACACTCCAACATCTTGTGGAAAACCTTCCAAGAAGAGTGGAAGCTGTTATCACTGCAATAGGGGGACCAACTCCATATTACCGTATATGTGTCTGAACACAATGTCACCACAGCCCTTGTTGGTGTAATGGTCAAGGGTCCGAATACTTTTATCCATATACTGCATGTGTGTATATATATATATATATATATATATATATATATATTTATAAAACATATTTTATTTTAGGTTTTGTGGTACTTTAAATGGAGGACTGGTTGCTGGTATCTCATCCAGTAAATGAGCGATTCTTGGTGGCGTCTGTAAGAGAGAGTTAAATGAGATCTCTCGGATTAGCGGAAGACAGTTTGGTTGAAGAGGTTTTTTGAAGATGATTCACAGCTGATTAAAGCTCTAAGAATTTGATCACTCATTATTATTCTCTTGTGATGTGTCAGAGAAACAGCTACATTGTATCACACAATCAAACCTCAGCCGCCCAGACCGATCCATGTAATGACACAAGTGATACTGGTAAAGTGTTGGGGCAAAACACAGACAATTGCTGCCAGCCCACCTGTGTCAGAGTGGAATACAATTTAGATGAGAAAACTGAACAGGACAATCCTGAGCAAGGCTCTAAATAGACTATAATATTAAGGTTACATTATAGTTATATTTACGAAAAGGCAAAAAGCTCTATTGCCACTGAATACGGGCTCATTATTGCTTTGATTTACCAGCATTCGCTGCTGAAGTCTTCTCTGTGTTTTTGCAAGATGAAGTGTATTTAACAAGAGCCCCCATAATACGTGTTCTGTATTCACCGTCGCAGGATGACGGTAAAATAACAAAATAACTTTAAATAATGCTTTCTTCTAATAGGCCCTAAAATTGGTTTAATCTGTTATTGTCCACTTATAATGGTCAACAGGTGCGACAGTATCACCCACCAGTGGTCTGTACCGTGCAGCCTGGGCGTTTGGCCAGTGTTGTCCTCAGAAATGGGATGTTATATTTTTGTGATAAGACAACACTTATACAGATGTAAGGGACCCATAGCAGGGCAATGGGTTAGCGCCTTAATAGGAGGTATTTCTTATGATGTCTCATCTAAAGAACATTTCCAGAATACGCACATATCTGACACAAGACACCGCAAGAACATTAATTCATGCACTCATCATCTCCCGCATCGACTATTGCAATTCCCTCCTTACTGGTCTTCCCAAAGTCAGACTTGAACCCCTACAATCTATTTTGCACGCAGCGGCTAGATTGATTTTCCTTGCAAACCGTTCTTCCTCTGCTGAGCCACTCTGTCAGTCTCTACATTGGTTGGCTGCATTTCAACAAATCCAATATAAATTTCTTCTAACATACAAGGCCATCAACAAAATTGCACCGACATACATCTCCTCACTTGTCTCCAAATATCTCCCTACTCGACACCTCCGTTCTGCACAAGATCTGCGTCTCTCTTCCACTCTCCTCACATCCTCCCATTCTCGGTTACAGGATTTTTTTCAGGCTGCACCCACTTTGTGGAATTTCCTCCCTCGCACAGTAAGACTTTCCTCTACTGTTCAAACCTTCAAGCATTCTCTGAAAACCCACATCTTCAGGCAAGCTTATAATATTCCTCTACCACTGTATTAATCTCCCTAGGTTACCTTATTACCACCCTCTACACAGCTAACGCAAGACAACAACCCTCTGACCAACAATGCTACACACACAGCCTACTCAATACTTTTTATTTTTGCCTTCTAGCTGGATCAATGTGCAATATGATGTAGCACTTACCCTTGTGTATAAACCATTGTCCCATAGATTGTAAGCTTGCGAGCAGGGCCCTCTTACCTCTCTGTCTGTATGTATTACCCAGTATTGTTTTATTATTGTTTGTTCCCAATTGTAAAGCGCTACGGAATTTGCTGGTGCTATATAAATAAATGTTGATGATGATGATGATGATGTCTGTATACACTCAGATGTCTGTTGATACTTTTTTAGGCTGACGTTCACCCGCTGACTCTACAAGTCTCTGAACAGACAAACCTTTGTAAATCATATTGGTGGGCATAGAAGCCGGTCCTGCGGGTGCATGATTGCCCCCATATTTGTGTTGCCACTGTCGCTAACCTCGGCAAAAATAGGTCTCCATGTAGTGCCTTCACGGACCATTCTGTAGACACATCATAGAGAAAAATAGGGACAATGATGGTCAATTAATTCTGTCGTGTGGCTACTGTAGGACTGGGAACAGCTGCCAAACATGCACAATGATTCAGCTAGTTATGGTGAATGGTTTGCTGGTGTTATATCCTTGTTTTTTTCAGTTGTGTGATGAAACAAAGGTCGTCCAATGGGAATTGTTCTTTATGGGGTCTATTTGCTATTATGTAGCGGTAACACTCCATTATGTATTGCAGAAAATCACAGATACCTAATCCCGTACTGCTCGTGACACTACGCCAGGAGCCCCACGAAGAACCCTCTGCTGCACAAAGTGATTTCACTGTTCACCGGCAGCCCAGCGCTGCCGGACAATGCAGAATGAGAAATGCGCAGGGTCGTCTAAGCTCTGCACATGCACACAGGATCAGACGCGTGGGGGATCATGCAAAGTCTTTCCCGCGTCACTGGACCTAATAGGGAAAGATAAGCTAACACTATACTGAGTTTGGGAAATCACTAAACACCGTAGAGATCTATGGCAAATGCGGTAACAAATAAAATGTAGGTTAATGCAGCAGAAATCTCAGGTTTTTCTTTGTTAACCCCTTCATAAATTAAATGATGTCCTACGATAGCTAAACTCTGTTTTCTCTGTATTTTTACCAGAAACACTGAATACTGAAATGTGAAATATGCTGTCTTTTTATTCTTCTTAGAGTGATCAGCATCTAGAGGCCAAACTGCAGAACTGTGCTTGGGAAACGCCTGTGGACGTGTTACTCTCTCTTGTAATATAGTTTGTGGGCCTGAGTCATTAAGGAAAGTAAGGCAAAAAAATAGATAAGGTTTCTCCTAGACAAACCATGTTACAATACAAGGGGTACAAATTAGTTTATTATTTTTTTACATAAGGCAAATACCGGCTGCTTTTTGATGTAGCACAAAAATACGTGATATATTTTGTTTTGCACTGAAATTTCTCCCCATCTACCCCAGATATCATCTGTCCCCACGTTTTAAATTCACCTCCTCTCCAATGCAACATGGAGATGCACAGTAACTTCTTTTTTTTATTTTCCTTTCCTTAATGAATCTTGCAAGACCTGTGTCATTTTCCTTGTCAGGAAATTGCACTATTTAACGATAGAGGAACAAGCTAAGCTTTTTTTTCCCAAAGATATACTACATGCATTATAATGTTTTTCTTGCTAGATCCAGTAGTATTTCTCCTACACAAAACAAATAAGTGAGATGTGTCTATTTTCAGTGCCCTGGAATATATAGATAAATAATAACCCAGGTCCATTGAGCTCATAAATTGTAGTTGCGTTGATCCAGAAGGGAAAACGAACACCCCTGTGTGACAGTTACCTGTGATCTGTGCGTACATGGCAGCCACGGAACAGCTCCGTGTCATATCCAAGGACAGTAACAGCAACTGACCATGCCCAGAGAATATAAAACATTGCACGGAGGCAGAAAAATTAAACACTGTGTTTAGTAAATGTTGCAGGAGGGTATATACAAACCAATAAAATAAACTTGGCTGAAGGATCCCGGTCTTACAAATAACTCTATTTAATGTATGGTTCTTTTATTCATTTCCAATTGTCGCGATGGGTCCAATGATAGTACAGATACAATAACCATTTATCTGCGCTGTGGAATTTACACGTCTAGAAAGATTTCCCCGTGCACATTGTTATATAAACTAGCCTGCTCACACGCTGACGATGATGATTTTTCCAGCAGTTTTTCTGGCCTTGACATGTTTCCAGTTTAATATGTTTTATTCATTCATATACAGAGACACCTACCCACCATATCGTAAATCATACGCAGCGCGGATTGCAGGCATCGCTAGTTCTAAACTTACGAAGGCCAAATCCTGACCCTCTCCCCGCCTCACTTGTCACATGAAGGTTGATATAAGGATAAAGATGAAATTTTGTCACCAAGGTCATACGTACATTTATATGCCAGCAGTCCCAGGTTATGACCCGTCCGTAGTATTTATACGCATTATAGAGCGAGAGAGGGACTGACAATTACGGGACAAGAATGCAGGAGCAAACATTAGACACTAAAGACACATTAATCATAAACAGAAACATCCATGTATTAGACTCTGCAATATTGTTATATAATATCTGAAATAAACATGAGGTTCTTAGTGCACATTTTGATTAAATTGTGAATCTACTGACAGCCATTAATCTCTGTATAATTTCCATTCATAAGGGACCCAAACGGATATTTCCCAGTGATTAGTGTGTCCTTAGTATCTATGCCGTGTTCCCTTCATGCTTGTCCCATATACATATATTTTACGCAGCTTATTTTACTGAAAATTGTCACTTCTCCAATTCCCATCACTAAGTCAGGAAATGCAGAATCTGATCACCCAAAGCCTAAATATTATACAGAGATTAATGGTTCAATCAATACTGGGGAACTTTATATCAATTCTCTGGCTGCTTACATGATATATCCTGTGCACAGTCACTGGCTGGAAACATTGTAACGTCTGTTTTAGTTTTGCAACTTTCCAAAAAAAGTTTGCAAAGTTCTTTAAACACAATAAACTTTTTGACGTGGCTCAGGTATTATCAGTAGTAGTTGTGTTATTACTGTTCTTTCAGCATCAGAGTTGGCAATATTGTAAAGTAGATTGCAGAAACGTTATTGCTAATGAGTCGCCGAAACGCCATGTGGGGGTACCGGACCTTGGAGAACTACAATGCCCATCCTGCCGTGTTTACAGAATTTATTGTGACATACTTATTGCATTTGCTAATAGTCAAATTAAATAAATATTGAGGTATAAAGCCTTTGTAATAAGGATAACAGCAGAAAATGGGGACTTTTATAGAGCAGTTTGTGAATATAAACAATAGGGCCATTTCCAAGGACATATATAGATGTGTCCTGTTTTATCCAGGTTTTTTTTATTATTAGGAGATGTGACAGGATGGACCACCTATGCCACCCTGTTTGTTGTCGCTGGGGACCGGCTGGGCTTACTTTGTCCCCTTTCTCTATCCCAAATAAGCACCTCCTGTCGCAATAGGAGGAGCCTGCTGCCATCACTAGACTCCTACATTGGCACCTAGAACCGCTTCCTTCTGGGTAACTCTCGCTGCTTGCGTACCCCCTTGCTGGGCACCTGGGCTGGTACCCCTGACCTCTTCCTATAGTTCAGGATTGCTTTGGATGGTCTGTCACACTGGTCTATCACACTGGCCAGAGCTGCAGGTAGTGGGCAAAATGTTGGTACTGGAATGCTGGGTCCACCTTAGAACAACCAGAGAACGGATTAGATTTGGGTCTAATTTGGGTCTAATCTGTAGGTCACAGGAATTTACAACACAGTAAGTAGTTGTCAAAGCAGGTTCTTGAAGCAAAATGATGTTGTATTAGCTCAAGTGTCCTAATAAGGACAGTTACAGCCACTGGTTGAAGGTACTAGGGACATCCAGAAAGGTACAGATGGAATGATATTTTATAGTGCACAACGGCTCTCTTTTTATACAGTTTTTGACACACGTCAGCAGGGGGTAACGTCGCTCATTCTTAGACGGTTCCAGGAAGTCTGAAATATTTCATTCAGAGATTAACATCAGGATGTGAGATGTTCTTTAAACTTAGATTTTAAATGCAATTTATACATAACCCAATTTACACTTATCTATGATATTGTCACGGGCACTAGGAGTCTTTACCCAGGGATCACCAGGTGGTAGGCTTACCAGAGCAACGTAGGTGGTAATAGGGTACTCTGGTAGCAGGGTGATCACGGAACAGTAAATAGCAGATGATGAGATGCTCAGGAAAGTCTATGACTAACAACACTGGTAATATGGAGGTGGTAGTACACGAGGAACTGTATGGACAAGGACACGTGAAGGTAGTCAGTGGTCTGCGATAGCAAGTTGTACCACTGCTATAGTGAGGAGGAATGTCCAACAGAAACGAGGAGGTGATGAGAGTCAGCGGTCTGCGGATAGCAAGTTGTACCGCTGTCTGAGTGAAGGAATGGAATCCAAGTGGAGGTATCCGGGGAGTCAGTGGTCTGCGATAGCAAGTTGTACCACTGCTATGTGAGAGGATACTGGAACAGGTGATACTGGAAACAGGGATCAGTGGTCTGCTACTAGCAAGTTGTACCACTGAATATATATGTAAGGAGGTGCACGGGGAGAGACTGCAACACAGGGTAAACACGGCACCTTAACACGATCCACAGTAATATGCACAATATAGATATATATATGAATGACTGAACAGCACTGCAAATATGGAAAGTCTCTTGAAGTAATCCGGAACAAGATAGTACAGTCAATGATGGCAACAGACTCAGCGGATAGCAGACTCCAGAGGAGAACCAACACAGTCCAGCAAGATATGCAATACACCAGCACAGTCAATGAGAAGTATGCATACCGTGGTTCAGAAGCAGGCAGTCAGACAGGAGTGCAGCGATACCTGAGCGGCAGGAGGCCGGCAGGATGAGAAGTCCCTGGATGGATGAAGCAGAGGTCTAGTAGGTGCAGCGCACAGGTAAGTAAACCAACAGGGACACGAATCCACAGGAATCGGTAGAACGCGGAACTGGACTCTTGGAGGACCCAGGAGAATGGTGATGATCTAGCAGCAGGATAGCGGATGAGACTCGAATCCAATGCTGACAGGCGGGTAGAGACCAGCGGAACACAGGGAAGGCGTGGAGAGCGGATCAGCAGTAGATGGACGATTAGCGCTGGCAGCAGCAGCAGGACTCTGCGGACACACGGAGGTAACCAGTAGCAACCAGCAGGTGCAAATAGCGATGGAACACGGGTGAGCAGAGTAGACCAGGAGCTGTTGATCACGGAGAGTAGCGGATGGCAATAATAGCAGCAGTCTCGAGGAAACACGGGAGAGATGAGATGAAGACTGTAGTGCACAGAGGCAGCGGATAGGAATCAGCTAACAGTCACGATGATGAAACACAGACGAGTAGCAAGCTGGAGACTGTAGTGCACAGAGGCAGCGGATAGGAATCAGCTAACAGTCACGATGAGGAAACACAGACGAGTTGCAAGCTGGAGACTGTAGTGCACGGAGGCAGCGGATAGGAATCAGCTGACAGTCTTGATGATGAACAGGTGAGTAGATGTGGAGAGTGGCTGAAGTGCACGGAGGCAGCGGATAGGAATCAGCTCACAGTCTTGATGATGAACAGAAGAGTAGATGTGGAGAGTGGCTGAAGTGCACGGAGGCAGCGGATAGGAATCAGCAAACAGTCACAATGATATGAGATAGAGTTGAAGTGGCTTAGAAGACTGTAGTGCACGGAGGCAGCGGATAGGAATCAGCAAACAGTCACAATGATATGAGATAGAGTTGAAGTGGCTTAGAAGACTGTAGTGCACGGAGGCAGCGGATAGGAATCAGCTAACAGTCACGATGATACACTTGATGGTAGAAGTGGTATGGGAACCACAGTAGTAGAAGTGGTTTGGAAACCACAGAGGTAGAAGTGGTTTTGAAACCACAGGAATCAGCAGCGCTGAATACACGAGGAAACACAGGAACACCTTCAGAGACTCATGGGGAATGAGACTCCAAGATCAGGCAACGTGGTATTGACCACAGGTGCTTAATATAGGGAGTGTTGCCTGATCTGCCAATTAAGTTAAAGGGACATACACTGAAGGGTAGGAAAGGGCTGCGCATGCGCAGACCCTCAGGATGGAGGACGGCCACGGTTCCTAAATGTCCGGGAAGAGGCACTCACGGTCCGGTGAGTGACAGTACCCCCCCTTTTAAAGGTGGGCACAGAACGCCTGGAACCGGGCTTGTCCGGATTTTTGGAATAAAACTTCTTCAAAAGGGCAGGAGCATTAAGATCTTCAGCTTTGATCCAAGAGCGCTCCTCAGGACCAAAGCCCTTCCAATGAACGAGGAAACGGAGGACTCCTCGCGAAATTTTTGCATCCAATACCTCAGTAATCTCGAAATCCTCCTCCTGATGAACTTGAACTGGCTGCGGAGCTGAGGGAGGAGTTGAGAAACGGTTGATGATAAGAGCTTTGAGTAAAGACACATGGAAGGCATTGGAAATCCGAAGATTCTTAGGAAGAAGAAGTTTAACACATACTGGATTGATTATTTGAATGATCCTATATGGACCAATGAAACGAGGGGCGAATTTCATAGATGGGACCTTCAAACGAATATTTTTGGTAGATAACCAGACACGATCTCCAATTTTTAGTGGTGGAATAGCCCGCCTCTTCTTATCTGCAAAAGACTTATATTTGTTAGATGTCTTCTTTAAACAGGTTTTGACCTGAGACCAGATATTTTTGAAGGTCTGACAAACAGTCACCACAGCAGGAACTTGGGTGGGCGGGAGGGCAGGAAATTCCGGAAAAGATGGATGGTGACCGTAGACCACAAAAAATGGAGTTTTGGATGATGACTCATGGTACATGTTGTTATGGGCGAATTCAGCCCAGGGAAGCAATTCTACCCAGTTGTCTTGATTGGCTGAAGAGAACATCCTTATAAAAGTCTCAAGATCTTGATTGACTCGTTCAGTTTGTCCGTTAGATTGCGGATGGTAAGAAGATGAGAGTGCTAATCGTATGCCCAAGGTTTTACAAAGGGCTCGCCAGAATCTGGAAACGAATTGTACTCCTCTATCAGACACAATCTCCGACGGACATCCATGGATACGGAAGATCTCTTTAATGAAATGTTCAGCCAGAATAGACGAGGAAGGCAAACCAGACAGAGGGACGAAATGAGCCATCTTCGAAAATCTGTCCACCACCACCCAAATAGTATTATGATTCTTACTAGGTGGTAAATCAGTAACGAAATCCATACTAATATGGGTCTATGGTTTGGACGGAATGGGTAGTGGTCGCAGCAACCCTGCTGGAGTTCTGCGGGAGGATTTGAACTGGGAACATAACTCACAGGAAGCAATGAACTCTTTGACGTCTCTCCTCATTGAAGGCCACCAGTAATTTCGAGAGAGAATCTCAAAGGTCTTGTGTTCACCGGCGTGTCCAGAAAAACGGGAGGCATGGAACCACGAAAGGATTTTCCTCCTTAGAGTAGGAGGCACAAGGGTCTTCCCAAATGGTAGCATTTTGGTGGAGGAGGCAGCCAGTGAGATACATTTGGGGTCTAGAATAGTATGGTTGGAAACCTCTTCTACATCAGAGGACGTCAAAAAAGCTCTAGATAGAGCGTCAGCTTTTTTGTTCTTGGCAGCTGGTTTGAAGGTTATAATTAATTCAAAACGGGAAAAGAAAAGAGACCATCTTGCTTGACGAGGGTTCAAGCATTGGGCAGACTGGAGATATGACAAGTTCTTATGATCCGTGAAGATCGTCACCGGATGGCGAGCTCCTTCCAATAAGTATCTCCATTCCTCTAATGCAGCTTTGATAGCCAGTAACTCCTTGTCCCCGATAGTATAATTCCTCTCTGCGGGCAGAAGACCCCGAGAATAGAAGGCACAAGGATGGAATTTTTGCTGTTCCGAGCGTTGGGAGAGAATGGCTCCCAAGCCCACATTAGAGGCATCTACTTCTAGGAAGAAGGGAAGTGTCACATCAGGCTGTCGAAGAATTGGAGCCGAGGAGAAGGACTCTTTGAGAATTTGAAAGGCTTGGAGAGCCTCAGATGACCATTGCTTAGGATTAGCCCCTTTCCGAGTCAGGGCCACAATAGGGGATGCAATGGAAGAAAAATCTTGAATGAAGCGTCTATAGTAATTGGCAAAACCTAAAAAACGCTGGATAGCACGAAGAGTAGTTGGCTGGGGCCAATGTAGTACAGCATTCACCTTGTCTGGATCCATCTTCAGGCCAACTCCGGAAACTATATACCCCAAGAATGGAATCTGGGGCAATTCGAATGAACATTTTTCTAATTTACAGAACAATGAGTTTTTCCGTAGCCTGGAGAGGACTTCTGCCACATGTTGGTGATGAGAAGGCAGGTCCTGTGAAAAGATCAATATGTCGTCCAGGTAGACGACGACACATACATATAATAAGTCCCGAAAGATCTCATTGATGAAGCCTTGGAAAACAGCGGGGGCATTACACAGCCCGAAAGGCATTACCAGATATTCGTAATGCCCGTCTCTGGTGTTGAACGCTGTCTTCCATTCGTCACCGGAACGAATTCTAATTAAATTGTAGGCACCACGAAGATCCAATTTAGTAAAGATACGGGCTCCCTTGATGCGATCGAATAACTCAGTGATCAGCGGAATGGGATACCGATTCTTGATAGTAATGGCATTGAGTCCACGAAAATCTATGCAAGGGCGTAATGATCCATCCTTCTTTTTGACGAAGAAGAACCCAGCTCCAGCGGGAGAGGTGGAAGGTCGAATAAACCCACGCTGGAGGTTCTCCTGTATGTACTCAGATGTGGCTTGAGTTTCAGGTAACGAGAGTGGATAGACCCGGCCCCTGGGAGGAGTCTTGCCAGGTAGAAGGTCGATCGAACAATCCCAAGAACGATGAGGAGGAAGACGTTCAGACTGAGCTTTATCAAACACATCAGTAAATGAAGCATACTGAGGAGGGAGTCCCGGTGAGGAAGATGAGATGGAAGATTGCTGTACTTTGAGAGGAATAACTTGGGAAAGGCACCGATGGTAACATTCAGACCCCCAAGACGTAACTTGAGGAGTGCGCCAGTCAATCTGGGGAGAGTGACACTGAAGCCATGGAAGGCCTAAGACAATCGGACTTGTCGTAACTGGAAGGATTAAAAACGATATTTCTTCATGGTGCAGGGCACCAATCTGAAGTGTTACTGGAGACGTACTCTGGGTGATGAGACCGTTGATGAGACGTGATCCATCTATAGCCGTCACAGTAATGGGTGTTCTTAACGTAATTACTGGTAGAGACCATTGATGCACTAATGATTTGGAAATAAAATTTCCTGCTGCTCCGGAATCAATCAATGCCTGTGACTCAAAGGTTTTGGTAGCAAAGGAAATCGTAACATCAAAAGCGCAGACTTTAGATTTCATAGAAGATGGAGAGGACTCCAGGGACCCTAACTTCACCTCTCCAGAACTAGTTAGGGCCTGGCATTTCCCGATCTCTTAGGGCAAGAGCTGAGCATATGAGTGGAATCAGCACAATAGATACAGAGTCTATTCTTTACTCTTCGTTTCCTCTCCTCTGAAGATAATTTGGATCGTCCTATCTCCATGGGAATCACAGAGGGTGAAACTGGACGAAATTGAGGGTTAGAACGAAGAGGTGCTTTAGCAGAAGTTGTTTTCTCAGCCTCTCTTTCACGAAATCTCATATCAACACGATGGCAAAGAGAGATCAGATCTTCAAGTGACGAAGGAAGCTCCTGGGTAGTCAGTGCATCTTTAATTTTATCGGAGAGCCCCTGCCAGAAGGCGGAAACTAGGGCTTCAGTGTTCCACTGAAGTTCAGAGGCTAAGATCCTAAATTGAATGACGTACTGGCCTACTGTATGAGATCCTTGTCGCAGACGGAGGATGCTGGAAGCAGCGGAGGTCACACGACCTGGTTCATCGAACACACTTCGGAATGTAGAAATGAATTTGGCACTATCTTGCAATATTGGGTCGTTTCTTTCCCACAGAGGGGAGGCCCAAGCCAGGGCTTGTCCAGAAAACAAAGAGATAAGATAGGCCACTCTGGAACGATGGGTAGAAAAATTTTGAGGTTGGAGCTCAAAATGGACTGAACATTGGTTAAGGAAACCCCTACAAGTTTTGGGGTCCCCATCGTACTTTGACGGAGTAGGCAGGTGAAGCGTAGAAGCTGTAGACACCTGGGATGGCACTGGGGAAACGGAGGAAAGCACAGGAGCCTCAGTAGTGGCTGTCACAGTCTGTCCAGATGTTCCTTGGGAGGTTAATGATTGATAACACTGAAGTAACAGCTGTTGGCGGGCATCCTGTTGCTCCACACGGCTGACCAGATGCTGCAGCATCTCTTTGGCGGTAGGTTCCGTATCTGGGTCTGTCATGGCCTGATCTTACTGTCACGGGCACTAGGAGTCTTTACCCAGGGATCACCAGGTGGTAGGCTTACCAGAGCAATGTAGGTGGTAATAGGGTACTCTGGTAGCAGGGTGATCACGGAACAGTAAATAGCAGATGATGAGATGCTCAGGAAAGTCTATGACTAGCAACACTGGTAATATGGAGGTAATAGTACACGAGGAACTGTATGGACAAGGACACGTGAAGGTAGTCAGTGGTCTGCGATAGCAAGTTGTACCACTGCTATAGTGAGGAGGAATGTCCAACAGAAACGAGGAGGTGATGAGAGTCAGCGGTCTGCGGATAGCAAGTTGTACCGCTGTCTGAGTGAAGGAATGGAATCCAAGTGGAGGTATCCGGGGAGTCAGTGGTCTGCGATAGCAAGTTGTACCACTGCTATGTGAGAGGATACTGGAACAGGTGATACTGGAAACAGGGATCAGTGGTCTGCTACTAGCAAGTTGTACCACTGAATATATATGTGAGGAGGTGCACGGGGAGAGACTGCAACACAGGGTAAACACGGCACCTTAACACGATCCACAGTAATATGCACAATATAGATATATATATGAATGACTGAACAGCACTGCAAATATGGAAAGTCTCTTGAAGTAATCCGGAACAAGATAGTACAGTCAATGATGGCAACAGACTCAGCGGATAGCAGACTCCAGAGGAGAACCAACACAGTCCAGCAAGATATGCAATACACCAGCACAGTCAATGAGAAGTATGCATACCGTGGTTCAGAAGCAGGCAGTCAGACAGGAGTGCAGCGATACCTGAGCGGCAGGAGGCCGGCAGGATGAGAAGTCCCTGGATGGATGAAGCAGAGGTCTAGTGGGTGCAGCGCACAGGTAAGTAAACCAACAGGGACACGAATCCACAGGAATCGGTAGAACGCGGAACTGGACTCTTGGAGGACCCAGGAGAATGGTGATGATCTAGCAGCAGGATAGCGGATGAGACTCGAATCCAATGCTGACAGGCGGGTAGAGACCAGCGGAACACAGGGAAGGCGTGGAGAGCGGATCAGCAGTAGATGGACGATTAGCGCTGGCAGCAGCAGCAGGACTCTGCGGACACACGGAGGTAACCAGTAGCAACCAGCAGGTGCAAATAGCGATGGAACACGGGTGAGCAGAGTAGACCAGGAGCTGTTGATCACGGAGAGTAGCGGATGGCAATAATAGCAGCAGTCTCGAGGAAACACGGGAGAGATGAGATGAAGACTGTAGTGCACAGAGGCAGCGGATAGGAATCAGCTAACAGTCACGATGATGAAACACAGACGAGTAGCAAGCTGGAGACTGTAGTGCACAGAGGCAGCGGATAGGAATCAGCTAACAGTCACGATGAGGAAACACAGACGAGTTGCAAGCTGGAGACTGTAGTGCACGGAGGCAGCGGATAGGAATCAGCTGACAGTCTTGATGATGAACAGGTGAGTAGATGTGGAGAGTGGCTGAAGTGCACGGAGGCAGCGGATAGGAATCAGCTCACAGTCTTGATGATGAACAGAAGAGTAGATGTGGAGAGTGGCTGAAGTGCACGGAGGCAGCGGATAGGAATCAGCAAACAGTCACAATGATATGAGATAGAGTTGAAGTGGCTTAGAAGACTGTAGTGCACGGAGGCAGCGGATAGGAATCAGCAAACAGTCACAATGATATGAGATAGAGTTGAAGTGGCTTAGAAGACTGTAGTGCACGGAGGCAGCGGATAGGAATCAGCTAACAGTCACGATGATACACTTGATGGTAGAAGTGGTATGGGAACCACAGTAGTAGAAGTGGTTTGGAAACCACAGAGGTAGAAGTGGTTTGGAAACCACAGGAATCAGCAGCGCTGAATACACGAGGAAACACAGGAACACCTTCAGAGACTCATGGGGAATGAGACTCCAAGATCAGGCAACGTGGTATTGACCACAGGTGCTTAATATAGGGAGTGTTGCCTGATCTGCCAATTAAGTTAAAGGGACATACACTGAAGGGTAGGAAAGGGCTGCGCATGCGCAGACCCTCAGGATGGAGGACGGCCACGGTTCCTAAATGTCCGGGAAGAGGCACTCACGGTCCGGTGAGTGACAGTTATCCTACATCAGGTGCTGTTTACAATGTTCAGGTTCTAACACACTGTACAAAAGGCCTCTCAGGAACATCAGTAACGACCTCCTCTGGTGCATTTAGACTAAAAAGGACATGTTGGTTACTCACATGAATAGACTTAATTAATTAGCCTTAATGAGGACTTTCTCTCGAAGCTACACAACAGACTTCCTCAACAAATGCTTATTGCATCAGAAATGAATACCTCAGAAATGAATGCATTTCCTATACAAAGTGCCACATGATATGGTAAAATCAGTGCATTGCAATGATATAAAAAGCACCCTGTGCTATTTCCTTTAAATAAATTTACACAATAAGTTATTTTTAAGTGATCCAGCCACAGGGGGATTCTGTGAAATACAATCTTAATCATTCATGTTATGAGGGGTGTATTTAAGAACATTCCACCCCACTGCCCCATTCCACCTATTTGTTCCAACTTCCTTAGCTGACGTGGACTGTGTCATAAACATTCTACGAGGCCCCAACAGGAGGCGTGGCAGCATCACATTAGGGGCGTTTCTACAATACAGTGGGCGTGGTCGCTCTTCCTGGGGGCTTGTTTGACACTTCTAAAGCGCTAGACCACCATTGAAGCCACTCCCGGTTCTAAAAAACACCCTTGAATCTCACCAGAGGTACCTGATATACCTCCCAATTTCCCGCAAGTCGAGACAACCTGGCCGACTGAGGTTGAGAAAGACAGGCCGCTCAAAGCAGAACAGTTGGCTGTTTGATGTGGCTACCATGGTCCTAATACTGGTGGCCAATCGGGTCACCAACGACATGGACCATTTACAGCTCCGATTATTATGGAGCAGGGTCCCCTGGTGCCATAGGCTTTGTTGCAGATATTTATTCCCATGAAGATTAGATTATTATACAGAGATATACACTGCTCTTACAGGTTTATCCAAACCCGGATTAATACTTTTGCATCTTCCACCCCCCCCCCCCCCCCCACAGGCTACTGCCCCAGGTCTAAGTGTCCTTCTATCATACCCAAGTGTTTATTTCATTCCTAATTGCCAGGAACACTCCCGGGCTCTATGGAATTGTCCCTGTAAATTTCTCTATTTTTATTGACCAAATGCACAATAAAAATCCTCTTTTTCAGATGCTGTTCTCACAGTCTTTCCTCATTCTACAGGCTTTAGAAGATAATATTAATTGTATTTGAAATGCAACAAATTTGCACATTCAGTAAACGTGGGTTTTACGATGCTACAAGTCCAACGATACAGAATCCTGAGTATCCTACATTGGATGCATCAGCTCAGCCGCAAAGATTCCCCCCGGAAAGTATTTCCAAATGTTCAGCAATGCTGTTTATTATCTAGTATCTTACAGTTGGGATTTCTACGGGCTGAGTTTATATAACTGCTTTAATTAATTTGCCGAGCAAAAGAAAGCCAAGGTTAGAAGGGGGGGTTAGGGGCTTTTCTGAAAAGCCACTTGCATGTGACCTGGGAGCTTTCTGCTTAATAGCGCCCTACATTAGCGTGACATTCACGTTTCCCGGACTAGATAGCGTGATCTCACCCTGGAAAGTGTGGGTGTCACTTCAATTTCAAAGGGGCTGCATCTGTGTCGCTTTTATACGTTTAATTCCAACATACTATAAACTCCGCTAATAGGACCATAGGTTGGAGAAAATATTGATTTTTCTCTCCAGATCTATATGACATTGATTTGAAAGCTTTTTACTGCAAAGCATCTTGGGGTCAACTTGTTTAAAAGGCTCCCAGCGAAGATCATTTCTGTGTACCATATAGTGCTAAGATAATGTCAGAACGGTGTCCTATCTTAGTGACGCCTGCAAGTCTGACTTTCGTATCATAAATGTACTTTACAAGTAAAGAGAGGCCCTCTGCAGTTTACATGTCACGAAGCTGCCTATATTTTTAGGCCCAACAGCTGAACGCGGGGGGCCTGGCAGAGCTGTAACCTTGGCAACCAGCTGGCGTCAGCCATCTTTTCAAGGCGTTTACGCTGCAAAACATCTTTTTTTTTTTTTGCATTCCCCATCTCTAATGCATCTGCTGTTTCCCTCCACTTTGCTATCGTTCCTTCCTGGTCACTCCCCCCAGAGATGTCTACCTCCACAGGGTATCATCATGCAGCAGATAATATTAACAGCAGCTGTCTTCCCTGCATTAATTACAGTAATTAATTATACAGATGAGAGCTGTTAGCCAGGGTATTTGCTTGCAGGGTAAATATTTTGAGGGATTACGTGACTTAATTATGATTTAACCTAGTAAGAGATCTCTTTATTTTGATGCAGTGACTGTTTACACGCACATTACGCCGGAGACATGTTTATTTTTTTTATTTTTTTTTTAATGACCTCATTAGTAGTGTTATGACACAAGCAATAAATTGTAATTTTATTTTTGAATATCTTAAGTCTGTTTAATGATTAAGCGTTGCAGCAGGCAGACAAAACATACCCGGTGAAGACGGAGAGCCGAGAGATTGAGCAATGAAAATGAAGACGTTGCGACGCAGTGTGTACAGTGCGGATTCTTTTCCACGGTCTCAGCGCTGGAGATGATTCAAAAATTGAAAAAAAGCTTGAAATGCGTACGAGATTCACTGGTTTGATGGCCATAAATATGTTTGTGGTTTAATTGTCAGTTGACTCCGATTTGAGTAAGATTTTTAAACAAATTATTTAAAAAATACTTTTTAAACTTGAACATGATCGAAATTCCAGTGAAGTTTCTAACGGAAAAATCTGCAGCTGTTTGAGCATCTCTACCCAGCACCCTGGTTGTCTAGGAATGTTCGGGAGACTCCCAAATTAATGGGGGAGTCCTTTCACTTCTTGCATGCCTGCAAGAAGGGAAAGGAGGACGTGTAAATGACTTCTTCAAACCCTGCCTCATCAGCTGAGGCACCTGCATTAGGAGGTAAGTTTAGAGGAACTGTTGGCAATTAATTTAAACAACCCTAATGTTCTTTTTAGTAAAGATAAATATAACCCCACAATTAGTGTGAGCAGGCCTGGATTTGGGGCAAGGTCACACAGACCTAGGGAGGTGGAATGTCAGGGGATGGCAATTTATTATGTCTTGTTATTTTTTTATTTAAGTTCCCATGGATGAGTTCGACTGGGATTGCTAAACTCAGTCACAAACCTTTGCTTGTTTCAGGGTATTCTACATTGCGGACAGTAGACAATTGTCCTGATATTGCAACATGTGGACGATGGGCAATAATATATTGGATTAGTATTGGATGTCGACCCAGATCTCCTGCAATGTTGCCACTGTCAAAGTTGAATATTTCGATGAAAATATATTGATTAATATAGTTTTACCGTGCGATTGCATTCAGCACGCCACGTGTCATGGCGCAAGTGTGCGATAATTAACGCACGCACACACTCGCACTTACACATTCACTTATATATAGTTCATATTTATTAAGGTTCCAATCTACATTTATTTATTTATTAGTAAAATGTATTAGATTGTTTATTTATGCATATATAATACTGTAGTAAAGGTATTTATGGTTCAGGTGTTTTAAAAGGTAAAGAGTTTGGTCTTATATTAAAGCTTATTTCACCAGTATTAACCCGGTGTGGACAGAATAGCTATCTAGCGATCGCAAGATACAAGCAATATAAGATTAATACTCAAAAGTACTTTTGTGTGGGTCAGTTTGAACTGGTCATTCAGAGTCAAAACATGTGAACAATGGTTGGGGGAAGTTGCCCCTCACCCTTTGTAAGGATCAAATGAACTGACCTATAACCTGCAAGGAACTGGAATATCATTAACCCTGGACCAATTAAGACCTCACTAAGTGTTATCTGTACACTATATAGAAGAATGCTGGCTTTTGTTCTGGCTCTCTTTGTTCCTGGCAACGTGAGAGCATGGCTGTATTCACTGAATCTGGATGAACACTATAAGGAAGATGTAATGTATTCGGTGCTTTTATACTTTACTGCTTTATTTTAACATTTTTAATGTGTAACAATGGCTTGCTGTAAAATCCTGCTATATTTTGCAATTAAATATTTTTGTGCATTGGAACCACAACAATCGCATTAGGCAATGTTTTATTGGTAAGCGATAAAATGGCTTTAATACTACCTTCATGTGTAACCTACGTGTGTGACCTGGCACCGTGCAGGATCAGCTCATGTGTGACCATGAGAAAGTAGGAGTGTCCAATAAGAGTCGCCAGAATGAGAATTTCTGGAGCAAAATGAGTGCAAACGTAATAACAGAGGGCACTGACCTGTTCTCCAAACGGTGAAAACCGCGCTCGCGGTTTGAAGTTTCCTTTTGTGGTTGCAGTTCATGTTCACATGTCTGTTGGAGCATAATCGGCTACATTTTATAGTATTTTAACATTTTCTTCATTCGACCAGCAAACATTACGGTGTTCATGTTCAAAATGCTCCTTATATATGTAAAACCAAAATACTACACAATATAGCCATTGAGCTCAAACATGTTCAAATTGGTTTTTACATGATCAGACTGGTCTGCTTTCTTCTACTTTCTCACAATTTTTTGATCTAATCTAAAGTTTGAGATTTTATCACACACTTCATAAAATTTATAACCAGTTCATCAAACCGGTTTGAGGGCTACTCAGGGGATGTGCGTATGTGTGAGCCAGCTAGCTAGATGTGAACTTTCATTTCCACTAATGAAAACAACAGAAAAGAAAAATAAATTGTAAAAAATAAATACAAAAATATATATAAAAATATTTTAAAAGCTTTTCAACATTGAAAAAAATCTTTATTGAAAAAACAAAGCATATTTTCAACGGTTTTCTTCTGTTCATGTTTCACCTTGATGGTTGTTAATTGGGCATAGCCGGACTATCGCCGATGGTAACCCTTTGAAATGATAAATAGCAGTATCGCCGTGAAAATATATTTATTTCGACAGAAAACTGTTTTTCTGCCCTTTGATAAGTATGCCCCCTAATACGAAACAACCATCAAATATAATAACACTATGGTAGGGAGAGAAAATAAGAAGAGTTTGGGAATCAAAACAGTCTCCCGCAATATTTCCAGTGTACGGTGACTGTGGGACGATGGCGCAGCAACGGGAATTGTAAACAACTTTTACAAACCTACCCAGTACCTTCTAGGGTTTGTATAGTCACTCAGGCAAATGCAGTTAGAAAAGTACAACAGTACATTTATTGTACTAAAACAATCACTAGAATATTATATACACACAGTAAATAAATGCCAGGCAGGTTCACTGCATTATCTGTCCCTTCCACCACTAGCTTAAGGAGTTACAGTCACCTGGTAGTCCTGATTTGCAAAATCTAAAGCCCATGGATCTCTCTCAGCTGCTTATGTAGTCTCTGGTAGAGAATGGCAACTCAAAACCAGCACCTTCCAGGATCAAATCCACATAATGATTCCCTTCCCCCCCTGGAGTGTCTTCTTATATCCAGGGTCAAATTACCATATCCCCTCCCTGGGCAAAAACCCCTGTCTCTCTCTGTAGAGATGAGCTGCGCTTCCACAGAAACTCCCCTGCTAGATTGTAGACCAAATGTCTGGACCAATCTTGTGGAGGAACAATGGATACTAATTAGCCTTTCCCCTCACCTATATCTTGCAACCTGATCCCTACCCATAACCCACCTGGCTTCACTTTAAGGACAATGGCTAACAGCTTCCATGCAATATCACAAATATACAGTAAACAATATGCATATATACAATGAGCTACAATGTCCCGTTATCCACATGTAATTAGACACTGCAGTTGTACTCTAGTGAGTTGAGTAACAAAAAACAGGGCTATAAAAAGTACATGGTATAATACACATTTAGTGAGTAACAAGGGACAGGCTGGTTGTTATTAAACTTGTTTCGTCACAACTGTGTACGTCAAATCGACTTCCAAAAAGCATGCCTATGAAAAATGCTTTATCAATAAGTGACGTTCCTATCTGTGAGTGCTCATGTCATTATTAAATAACTTTCTTTAAGGTAAACAGTCCAAGCTTGTTATTACCTATAAGATAAGCAATCATTTCTCTGTGACGGTGACCAAAGGCGTAGATGGAAATATATGAGAAATTGAAGTGGAACGGGAATAGACTGCTGCTTACTTCTTGTCTCCTGCGCTGTGTAAGACTATTAGAGAAAATGTACTGGATGGGAATGTACTCACACGATAAGGCTCATTACATCAGGCAAGAAATAAAGGAGAATTTTCTTGAAAATGAGCAAATTGATAATAAGATTTGTACATCGACTGTGATGGGTTTTGATGAAAATATTTAACCGACAGCGCAAGTTATAGAAATTGTTACAGTGTTTTACGACACTGCGGATGTCTGTCAGTCACATTCTGTCTAGTCTGGGTGAAGAACCACTAATAACCGTCCCCTTCTTTATATTGTTAAAGTGTATCCGTTAGCTCCACATACTGAAGGAAGACCTTTTGTGGGTGTAACCAATAGTCTATAGTAAAGACAGAAGATGGCAAGGGACGACTAAACGACTAGAGATGTTCGACTGACCCCCGTGAAATGGTTTTGGTTTTGGATCTGGATTAGCTTCGTGTTTTGGCTTTGGTTTTGGCAAAACCACCCTCGTGTGTTTTGGTTTTTGTTTTGGATTTTTTAGGAAAAATCCTAAAATATGCTAAAATCACATATTTTTGCTCCTTTTTTTTGTTCCTACATTATTATTAACCTCAATAACACTAATTTCAAGTCATTTGCAGTAATTTTGACCACCTCACAGATCACGATATTATTTTCATACACTTTTGGATAAATACTGCAGCGACCTGGCTGGATGGTAAGCGACAGAGCAATGACACAAACACACGGCAGTTCCTACCACATCTAGGACACATTGGCACACAGCAGTGGCAGAAAAGAAAAATGGGGGTCCGACTGATCTCCCACCCACCATTATTTTGGATCTTAGAAAGGAATCCAAAACTCGTGAGATCCGACGACGTCACAATGACGTTTTGCCTTGTTTTCAATTCCGAGGGCGCGCGAGAGTACCGAGCCGAGAGGGCTCAGTACTCGGATCCCCTAAGTTCGAATGTGTTCGGTTCTAAAGGATCCGAGCCTGAGCATCTCTACAAACAACTGGTACACAGATCAGAATCTATGTTCTTTTTTTACCATATATACCATACAAACACACACATATATTTAGTAGATAACCCATATCTTTGTAAAAAGTGTGAAGCTATAGTGGTAGAAATGCACTCTGGAGCTTCTCTATCCGCTGGCCTAATTTGGTTCATGAGTTACACAGTTTTTGGATGTACCATAGACATTTAGGGCCATAAAAGTTTTAAGGGGTAATTTATGTCATGGCAATTAGCCATCTGAGACATTTTAGAATGTTGATTCGTCCTTTTATTAAATGCTAAGTACAGATGAATTCATCAGAGAGCAATCTATCTAAAATAGAGACCTCATGCTGTTTAAGATACCTCCCACTGAATAACATAAATGCAGGGGTTGTATACTTTTAAAAGAGAAATTGGATACGTACAGTACATAATGAAAATCGTGCTTGCACAGCAAATATAAAGAAATACTCTCAAGAGAACAGAAAAATAAAGCAATAAACATATTGATAACAAAGTAGCATGTCCTTGTTTACATCCCCCATGTTACTGACACTTGGCAGAACATTTAGTATAGAAACCATCTACTTCAAGGTTACTCTCTAAACTGCAGTCTTTCTCTATCACACACACATATTTCTTTGCTATCAAGAGAAGATCTGTGTTCTATTATCAATTATATGTACAAAAATGCAGTGTATAATATGTGTGTGAAAGCACAAAAGCCTCATTCATATCTTATTTTATGAATTAGCAATAAATATCATCTGCAAATATATTTACACATCTTGTCCCACGACATGAAATCTCGTTCTTGCATTTGGACACAGACAGGTGTAAAAATGGGCAAATGACAAGACAAAAGAAACAATAAACAAAAACATAAATTTGCACCGCGGCCAAGTCAGCACATCTGTAAAAATTACCCTCTTAAAAAACAAAAACATACCATGAACATTTATCAGAAGAACTGACTACTGTCTACTCAGATATATAAGGTGATATGAACAGAATGTTGCAATAAATGTTGAATGGAGAATACGAAAGATATATATACAAGAGTGAAAACAATATGTCCAACATACGGTATAACAAGTTGGCATGATTTAAGGTTTTGCTTCTTGCTCTATATTGATAGCATAAATCTAAAAAAAAACCTTAGTTCAGAAATAAAACACACAGCCAGGGAATGCTGTCAGGATTTTTATAACCGGATTTATTTCACAAGATCGCTATTCATACATTGCAACCTTTTTCTTTTCTAAATAAAAACACTGTGTCGAAAACCAAATATAATAATCATTGAAACATTCTAAACGGCGATGCATGAACTCAATATCTTTGTTTCATGTCACTGGCTGCCAGGAGTTAATGTTATTGTTGAAAGGGCTGCTAGTCCCCAAACATGTCTGCTAAGTTTAGGCTGAATCACCAGCTCCCTGCCGGAGGCGGCTCACTGGCTGGCTGTATTGATAGAGATCTGTGTAGAGTGCTTTCTGCTTGACGAAGCACTGGGTACATTGATGTAATGCTAAGGGAGAAGCCGTGGCCAAAATGAATATTGATTCAGCTTTTACCCTCTTACCAAGATGAACCAACTTTTGGCATCAATACCATTGTAGCCATGGATGTGTTATATCATAGGGTGAGGTGTGTGGGGGCCAAAAGTATAGCTAGGGACCTAGGATTTGGTAGTTGGTTACACCCAACACTCAGGGGCAAAGACTATCACGATTGTTGCAAAATATTCATAACCTGTCATGATATGCCCGTCCCCAGGTGTTTGGTGTAAGTAACAATGATGGTAATCTCCAAAAAGCCAGTGTAATCTCTTACTGCATCACCCAGGTGTGAAGTTCCGGCTATGGAGAGGTTGTACTGTGTTTTTTGTTTTAACTGAAAATGGTGTCAGTTACAAGGGACACAAAACTATATATTACTGTCTGTCTTAGGTTTTAAAATTGTATCTTAACCATGTCAGGAGTCTGCAGTCTGCCACACAGCATGCTTAGGATCATGTCAGTATGGGAGTTCATAGGCAAACTGAGGGGGGTGGGCAGGGCTGCCAAGAGGAATTCAGGGCCCCGGTACAACAAATTCATGAGGCCCCCCCCTTATAGTTGAGCAAGCAAAAAAAATTTGGGCCGCCTCATGGCGGCGCAAACTTTTTCAGCGGTATGGTCTCACAATTGGGGGCGTGGCAATTCGCCGTTGGGGTGTGGCTAGCACAATAAAATCACTAGGTCCTGAATTCCGCGGAGCGTGACATTTGTACAAGCACTCCTGACTTTCAGGACATCTAGCACCCTTGTGTAGTATAGGAAAAATGCAGTGTGTACAGAAAGAGTTCAGTCTTGGCCTGCGCCCACTGGGCTCACCAAACACTCACCAAATATTGGCATTGTCCCTACTAGAATGACAACATTTCACACACTATGCTGCTCTGTCCTACCTGTTCTTCTCACTTTTACCACATGTGGCTGCTGGTTTCTTTAGTTGCGGCTTGTCTGGATCCCCGAGTGTTGGAGGACCTATTTGGAAAAAAAAATGGCTACATTTAGAAAATTACAGCCAGCCCCACCGTTAAATCAATAACATCCATGATTAATAATTAGGCCTTCCTCCAGCCCCAACATTAAAATAGTATTCCCATTACCCCGCAAACAAAATAGCAGCCATTAATTAGCCACCATCTACCTCACACACACTACATTGCCAAAAGCTCCCTGTGCCATCACACACACATTACTGTGCCCCTTTATCATCACCACGCTATGCCCCCTTATGATCACACTGCGCCCTCCATGCTGCCTTTGCCCATTTATTTAACCCCCTATGCCATGCTGCTTGTCCCTCGTTTTTTAACCCCTCTGTGCCATGCTGCTTGTCCCTCTTTTCTTGAACCCCCTGTGCCATGCTGCTTGTCTTGTCCCTCTTTTCTTTAACCCCTCTGTGCCAGGCTGCTTGTCCCTCTTTATTTAACCCCTCTGTGTCATGCTGCTATTGTCACTCCTTTCTTTAACCCCTCTGTGTCATGCTGCTTGTCCCTCTTTTTTTTAACCCCTCTGTGTCATGCTGCTATTGTCCCTTTTTTAACCCCCCTGTGTCATGCTGCTATTGCCCCCCCCCCCCCCCCCGTTTTTTAACCCCCCCGTTTTCCTCCCTTCACTTACCTTTACTTCTCTCTTCCTCCCTGTCTTCTCTGCTGCTCTGTGCTCCATTGCTCCAGACTGACTGAATGCTGGGCGTGACATGATGATGTCACACCCGGCATTCAGTCAGCCTGGAGTAATGGAGCACAGAGCAGCAGTGAGGAGGGACGCCGACGCCGCAATCACGTGAGTATGGTTGGGTTTTTTTTAACTACCCTGCTCCCCCCACCAACGACCGACCCCCCCCCCCCCGAAAAAAAAAAGAAAAAGAAAGAAAAAAAAAATTAGTTTTGAAAAAAAAACAATTGTCGGCGCTAGGGCCCTGGCCGGGCCCCCTGACTTGGCCGGGCCCGGGTAATTAGTACCCACTCCCCCCCCTCTTGGCGGCCCTGGGGGTGAGTTCCCTAGTGCCTGGTAACCCCCCTCCAAGCATGGGGCACTGTATAATTGAGGTGGCTGGACCCTGCCCCCGCTTCACACGGCTCTGCTTGAAACCTAACAGTAGTGCACGCAGCATTGCCCATGTATATTATGGGGATAGGAAGAGTTGGAGAGCAGCCAAGCACTGTCTAATATTATAGCTACGCCCCCATGCATGCTGGTTACGCCCACTGGTGGCGTGTTGTCTAAACCCCCCTCTACAAATCCTGTGTTTGCCCCTGGAGTTGAATATAACATGTCTTGTTTCTGTGGTAACTGTGGGGGTAAATTTAGATGTGCTGTGTTATAGGTAGGATTCTATATATAAGTGTAGTACCCTTACTGAGTAATCCAATCTGGAGGTCCAATAAGATGGCACTGCAGCAAAACACTTGGGATTACTATTGATGACGGATGGTGTGAGAGGCTGTCTGTACCGGAATACCTCAAGTTTCCGGATGAGCCCCCAAGTTTCATCTACTGCACAGTTCTGTCAGTTCTCTCCCCAACATCATGGAGATAAACTGAAATAAAGTTCAACTCACTCTTCTTGAATTGACAACTAGCTCAGGTTAACTGACATGCGTCATCGCTGTGCGCTCCACCATCTGCTATCGAGAACGTCATAAACTATTCGCTAGTTGACAAGGTATCGCCATCGAATGTGTACTTGCATGAAAAGTGTGAAAAGAACCATTAGGTATTAAAGACATCACTGAGGCATGAGGCATAACATGGCACTGTGGCTCATACCTCGGCTGTAGTTTCAAATGAATATTGGTTCAGACATCAAAAATGGGGCTTCCGCTGTGCGTAGATGACGGGTCCCCAATACTGTATCTGTGTCTCCCAGCGCCTCTGTGGAGGTAGCGTTACCTTGATTGGGCAAATAGTGCATTGAGATGGAGTTGGAGGGCTCTTTCTACCACTAGTGCCTCTGCTTACGTAACTAATATTGAGCTAGCCTTACTCCTTACCTAACTAAACTAATATGTTTTATCCAAATATCCATGCTTGTTGGAGATGTACTAATGCAGCACTGATTGCACCACTAGTTATATTCTCCAGGGAACACCACCAAGGACTTAACGTGGTACGTGGGGGCAGGGGGGGGGGATTTAATTTGTTATCAGTGGGCTAAATGAAAATGCTGACTGCCCATTTGAATCCATTTCCAGCTGGGTAAAAGCAGAAAGAGCCTTCTTTAAGCAAAAGTTATTCACATAAAACCAATTTATTTATTACAGACAGCAATATCACACAGAACCAAAGAGTACATGATTAATCCCGACCTCTCTCTAGGGATTATAGATAGAGATATGCAAATCACTCCGTACTTCCCCTAATGGACTCCCATGCATTGGAACCACCAGCAGAGCTACAAGTCAAACTTGCAGTCACCCTACTAGATCTCTTCAGTGCAAGACATGGATCGATGGCTTTTGTGGTGGTGTAGACCTTGAAAACCACCCAAAAACCGCATCTGTTCTAATTATAATGAGGTGGGTTAAGGTATTCACATAATGCTGGCTGTTATGATAATGTGAATACCTTCTGTTCTAACAAGACTTTCTTTGCAGTATTTACAGTGGAGGGTGCTTAGACTCTGTGTACTTCTCTTCACAATATCACTAATGGAAGTGTTTACATGCTGAAGCAAACATGTTCATGTCTCTTTTGATGAAGATGATGACGGGTTTCACAAGGATTGCCTCGCTGTCATACTCAGCATTACAGTCATTATTGTCTGGATACTTTGAGAAAACACTGTGTAATTCTGTTTGCATTGTGTGATCTCCAGCCAGCTTCATCAGCAAGTACTAATTAACTCCTCTGCAGCCAGACGCTGGATAAAGCGCGGCGTGGATGACTTCTGTCAGCTAAATGATGAGTCAACACTCGAAGTTGGAGAAAGGCTAAAAAAAATATTGACTTTAAGGATATAAAGATTTATTAACCAGACCGTAAAACTGCATCACAGCAGCGTAAATGTATTATGGTGACGTCGTGTTCCGTCATTTATAATGACATGACGCCACAAGATGGCAGCGGCTCTAAAGTGAAAATAAAGACAGAAATAGGGGTAGATTTACTAAAACTTTGTAAAAGTAATAATGGAGGTGTTGCCATAGCAACCAATCAGATTATACCTATTATTTTCTAGAATGTAGTAGATAAATGATAACTAGAATCTGATTGGTTGCTATGGGCAACATCTCCACTTTTTCTTTTTAGAAGTTTTAGTAAATCTACTCCTTAATGGCCCCTTACTCTGATGGTTTATTTAAAACAGGAACAAGGCTCCAGCAGGCAGTATTAAAGAACAGAAAAGGAAAAAAGTAAATGATTGAATGAGAGGGAGAGGTAGAACTGTAAACATGACATTTTTACTTTTTCCATAATTCTCATTTCTATCTCGGTCCACAAATGGATTTGGAAAGCCATAGCAGGGAGGCAATGTCGCATGTAGGCGTTCAACTACATATGCGCAACGTGGGTGTGGCTAAATGAGCTACGCAATCACATGTTTTGCGGTTAGTAAGTGACCTTTATAGATGTGAGGAAACAGCGAGGACAAGTAACTCCTACACATTATTTATAAGTGCAGCCCCTTGCTGACCCCCTGTAGCCCAATGTTTTTGAAAAAGCTTTAAAGTGATTGTATAGATATTGTCTCATCAGCTGAAACCATGATTAGAGACCCTCCAAGGTTTGCATGAGGGTCTTGTACGACATTATGTGGTTTTCAAGTTATCAGTAAGATCATCTGATTCATTCTCCGTCATCATGACGCGGCCGCATCGCGTGTCATGTGATGCGGCCGCCTGTGCGCCCCCCCGGGCTGAACTTTGCCAGCCCGCGCCTACTTATGTGTGCCTTAATGAATCAGGACCTAAATGTCTAAATAGTGGTGTTCCCCTCCCCAGGGCTCCTCTCAGGGGATTGACCCTAATGAAGGACCAGAGGGGCGTGGCTTGCACCCGGGGCCATAATGCCAGACCCACCTCTCACTGCGTAATGCTGCCGGTTCAGCCTGCCAAAATAATAACAATGTCAGAGTCCCAGTGTGGTAACGCCACCTGCAAGATGAAAGAGCAGCATGACGCAGTGGGAGGAGTCCAGCATTGCATCGCTCTGCCAATCAGGTGCTCCTCTGTGGAGACCCAATTATATCATTCATTCATCCCTACCCCCAGGACAGAGGAAGGAGGATTCAAGGGTGGGACCACAGTATTCAGGATGTGGGGTGAGAAATCCATTTGTAAATTCAGTTTTTAGAAAATGGATTTATCCTTTAATATCTTTTAAAAGATGAGCATTTCAAATCGAAAAATGACAATGTGGTCATCATCAGGGAATATCATCATCATTAGCAGCTATTTATATCGCGCCACTAATTCCGCAGTGCATCTCATTATGGCCGTTGTAGGGCAACAAGAAATTGCACCAAGTGTGACATGATCACAGCAAAGTGCCCCTGAAAATGGCTTTAAAATATCAACTGTGTCCAGGGGCGGACCTAGACGTAATTTTTAGGGGGATGTGTTGCATAATCACGCCCTCCTTTATTCTGATTGGCTGACACCGTCCCTCGCCTATGATTGGCCCCGTCCCCTCCCCCGTTTTGATCGCCGTCTTGGATCCAAATTTAAAGGACTTGTGCTGTTAGGGGGGGCTATTGCCCTGATCGCCTTCCCCCCCCCGGATCCGCCACTGACTGTGTCTTATATAGAGTTAGGACAAAAGCCCAAAAAAATGTGTAAATTTGCATTTTGGCAAAACCATGCTGCACTGCAGTGGGGGATGGGGGGTTTAAGCAGATTTAGAGTTGGGAAGGAGCATGTATTAGCTCAACTCTAAACTGCAGTGTAAAACTAAACCTGCCCAGTATCTGTGCTGAATGCAAAAGCAGCCGGTATTTTCCTTGCATGCAAAAATGTAAAATAAATGTATTTACCTTCCTTACATCACAACATGGTTTGTCCAGAAGCAAATTTTGCACCTCTTGTTTTTTGCTTTGCTCCTATCTCTAAATGAGGCCACCAGTGTATTCTCCGACCCCCTCCCAGAGTATAATTGCTCGTGGCCAGTTGACCCCGTGAGACAGAAGCTCCCTGACAGCAGCAGAGCTGTAAATGGTGAGAGGAGAGACGGCGTCACTTATACATATATTTACATGAGAGAGAGTGTGAAACAGGCGGCTGGAGGGAAAGGAATAAATGGAGAGAGATGAGAGGGGGAATCAGTATGCAGAGTGTATGGAGAGAGCTCAGTGTCACAGCTTCTGTTCTGCAAATTCTCATCTCTTGTCAGAAGTGCAGCGCGTCGGGGAAACCTCGGCTATCAGCCGCCGCCATCACCTCCGACTCCGGCTTCAGAACGAATCAAGAGATTTTTATCAGAACTTGTTATTACTGCTCTTAAAAATATAAGTCTCCGATTACAAGATGTGTGTGTGACTGATTCTGACACTCTGCATATTGTTAGACGTTCTTACTGGAATTAAATCACTGCTTATAGTCATGAGGTGTGTGCTCAATACAATGGTTATGTTTCATCTAAATCAGGGTTCCTTGTTCTATAGTAGAAGCTGTATGGCGTAGACAGACCAGATCTAACACAGAACTGAAAGCTCTATTACCGGGGACTATAGGTGTTTTTGCTGGGGGTTGGGGTAGGTCAAAGAACCCTTCTAAGAGGAAGGTGTATTATATACTACAATCACCCTCAGATTTCCCGGATTACCCCACACACACACTTCCTATAACAATATAGCGTCTAACTTAGACCTACCTGCCACAAATATTAACCTTTAGCTCAGGAGCTTTTCTCAAAGGCTACAGGTACGTGAACCTGTCACTCTCGTGAGGATTCCAAGGTACAATATAAGATTTAATTAAATTCCCCCTGAGATCTGCAGTTTTTCTGCTGTCCAGCTTTCCTCTGATGTGATTGATTTTGGAAGCTGTACAAGGTCTTTTTCTATTATTAGTTATTAGTTTAGTGTGTGTCACTTACCGCTGTGTGAGCAGTGCCTTTAGGGTTATGGACTGTTCACCAGACCTGCTAGCAATGGGCCCCCCTAACGCTTGTGCACTATTTACTGTGCTATCCACGGTGATGCAGGTTGGACTCTGCCTAAATCTGGGTGAAGCCGCCATGTTCTCTGGATTTCACAGATTTACTGACTGGCAGACATAACGGCTCAAGGAAATGCGTACAGATATCTTCCCTGGATTACGAGCGCTACAGAATTTGCTGGCGCTCTATAAATAAATGTTGATGATGATGTTGATGATTACGAGCCACATTGCGGAGTAAAAAATACATCAAACAATACAAAAGTCTATCATGACCCTGGACATTAACCAGTACTCAAACGACTTGAGACTAAACTGGAACTTCATGACAGTTGGCGGGTATGGATAGTGAGCTTGGTTGTGGGACTTTGCCCACAGGGCCACCAAGACTTACCAGGAGACATTGTGCGCTCTTGTCTTTGCCCGCCCCTCCTTAGGCTGGGCCTGGCACATAGGAATCTAATGATCCACCAAGTCACTTTCTCTTGCCCACAATACAGCCCTGCTCCATCATCATCGCCACCAATGGGCCCCAAAAGGAGAGGAACTGTTAATGGTGCTGATGCACAGCGGGACGTACACCAGTTGTGTTTCATGCCTGAAATCGCACTGAGCCTGCCCAGAAAGCGGCTGCACCCGTACGAGACCATGCGGGTTTGTTTGAATCCTGCGCTACTCTGACGCTACAGTCAAATCTCCACCATAATTAGTGGACTCTGAAAGCAAGTAAAAGAACCCAGCTGGTAATATGCATACATAGTACAGCCACAATGTTTTCTGTATGCAAATTGCGGCTCCCTGTCTGTTGTTGAACTACAAGTACCAGCACGCCCTTTCACCCTTGCAGCTTATCCCCTCCTGAAGTTGCTGCAGAATACCTCTTGTCTGAGAGCAAAAGTACAAACTCTCCAGAAAGTTTTTAGCTAAAAGCTTCTGAGAGATTTTGTAAATCAGCCAAAGAGTCGGAGAAAAGCCGACAATGTGAGAGAGAGCTCTGTTATTCTGTGTGACACATCTCATTCTGCCAGAAATCATTTGCTCCTGAAACCTGGATTAAACTCCCTGTAATACCGCTCTCTCTATATTAGGATGTCCACGCTCAGTGTCAGAGGCAAGAGAGAGTCATTTGGGGCTGAGATGAAGAGGAGGGGAAGGGGAGTGGGTGATGGAGAGATGGAGGTAATAAGTACAGAACCAGGAATATTAACCAGATCTGTCCGCTCCACTCCTTATAGGTAAGGTTATGTAGTGCCGACAGCCAGGAGAGACCCAAAGAGTTCTGGGTGTTCAGCTGCAGGACGTGGAGGGATAAGGTGGTGGGGTTTATAGTAAACATGGCTCCTGAATACGTTGGACACTCGTTCTGTACATTACACCCACTGCCCCCGGGATCTCCCTGAAGCCAACGAGGAAAAGTTGGCAAGTATAAAAGAAACTGATTGGTAAATTCCTAGTCAAATTTAAAAGTAAATTATCTCATAGATTTGCATACCTTCCAACATTTAAAAAGAGAAAATTAGGACCATATACGCCCCACCTCTGTTTCACCCAAACACCTTCTCCGATCCACCCAAAAGTGCCCACATTCACACCCACTATTGGCAAATCCCCGCCTACTTCGATGTAAGCTCTGTTGCTTTTTGAGATACTCATATCGGTATTGTTGAGTGGTGTGGATTTGCCAAACATACACCAGGGAATAAATGTATCAAGCTGTGAGTTTCCGTTGGGTTTGAAAAGTGGAGATGTTGCCTATAGCAACCAATCAGATTCTAGTTGTCATTTATTTAGTACATTCTACAAAATGACAGCTAGAATCTGATTGGTTGCTGTAGGCAACATCTCCACTTTTCAAATCCGCCGGAAACTTGCAGCTTGATACATTAACACCCAATTGTTAGTAGATTTGGAGCCGACAGACCTGTTTAATATTCCCTGTTCTTGACCTGTTTCCTAGATTACATTTTCTGGCACTAAACATTTGCAAAAGCATCTTGCAATGATGGGGAATTCCAGAAGGGGGCATCCTACTGAAGGAGTGCATTAGAGGAGGTGTAACTAACAAGCAGGGGTTGTATGAAGGTGCACAACTCCTTAGGGCTCCTTACCCACTGACGGAACAAAATCAGGTTTTTACAGGGACAGGTATGAAATGTAATTCATTTTAAAAGAATAGTTGTTTTCCAAAGCCAAAAGAAAACATGAACTTGATGTATTCCCATATAAAGGCTGAAGGCAATGGGCCTCAGTCATTAAAAAATTTAAGGCGAAAAAAGAAGTACATTTTCTCCTGGACAAAACCATGTTACAATGCAAGGGGTGCAAATTAGTTTTTTATTTTGCACATAAGTTAAATACTGCCTGTTGTTTCATGTAGCACACAAATACTTGATAGCTTATTTGTACACTGAAATATAAAGTTGATCTAGGACATGCCCTATCCCAACTATAAATCTACCAACACATTTTAAACTTACCTCCCCCTCCAGTGCAACATGGTTTTGCCAAGGTGCAAAGTTACTCCTTTTTTTTGCATTACTTTCCTTAATGACTCAAGACCAATGAGTCCTCCTTCGACAGGCGCTTGAGGATAAGCGAGTAGGAGAGACTGAATTGAAAGTGAAAAGTCTTTAGGTGTCATATTTATATTAAATTCCTGTTATATCCTGATCCAATCTCTGACTGCTCCTCGTAATTCTATTTTAATCATGTAAAACAATCCCTTTTAATTGCATTTCATAGAGCAGATTGTGTGAACAGAGAACTTCTATGGACTAATCTGAGCCGACGCATGAGGTTGTCACAGGTCAGACATTCACACTTAGGGGGGGTCTGCATCATTTATTGTTCCAAATGAGTGCAAAGTAGTAGATAAAAGGTTTAAATATCCTAAATAACTTTATTAGTGCTGATAACGAGACCAGATGGTACTTACTGCATGTCGCAGCCTATTTTGAAACGCGGTCAATTTTTGCATTGCATATATACATTATTACTTTCACTATGTATGCCGTCAGTTAAAATCTCCCTTGTAATGTGAATGTAAATCACTATTTAAAAAAATAAAATAAAATGTTATTTTTGGATATGTTAATAACAAAATTTGCAAAACTCATCCCAACCAATCAGATTGAATTATATCACTCTAGTACATATGTAAGCATGCTGTGACTCTCCGACTGTTGTTGAACTATAAATCCCAGCAGAGACTAGCATACTAAGACTAAGTTGGGGGCATTCTGGGACTTGTAGTTGCATATTAGCTGGAAAGCCACAGATTGCCACTATAAGGACAAGTATAAATTAGTATAAATCTGGGACTTGTAGTTCCACAACAGCTGTAATTCCACAGGTTGGCTATGCATGGACTATGTCACAAATGAAAACAAATAACTGATTCATTCATAGTATATTTGTCCAACTTGCATCATGTTATCAAATAAAATTTATATTGTTTTGAATGGTTTATGGTCTTTGGTAAATGCATATTTTAAAAGCAAATTCGATATCACCTTTCTATGATAATTTGGCCACTAGATGTCACTGTTGTATTGCTGTATGCTGGTTATCCCATTGTGCATTGCTTATGCTAATAAATGCAAGGAAATAAAATTATTGAAAAATAACTAATGGCCTTAACATTTAGATAATAACAGAATTAACATCAGCCGTACTTATGAATGGCGCGTACTGTACATCTCTAAACCTGGCCATCCCAGCAAATTATCACAGTTTCTAGATTATACATTAGAATACAATGTGAATGTGGGATATTTACTGCAAATCCATGTGTGTTAAATGATTTCAGTTCTTCTTCCACTGAGATAGTAGAGAGCAAATCCTTATTACTGAATACAGGACACAGGGAGGAGAAAATGGAGATATACTGCCATCTGTTGGTGGATCAGATAATACACCTATCACCCACAAGTGCATTATTTTCCCTTCTATCCAAGGACAAACAAACAATATATCTCAGGCCCTGACTGCTTTGTCTATATATAAGGAAAAGCGCAGTGTATAAAAGATCTTACACTGGTGATGTGGTTTCCCCTGAAACTGTAACTGTGAAGAGTTCCTTCGGAATAGAATAACATTATTTTATATGCCCCAACATTTTGGAAAACAAAAATCAGGACAAATCCTGATTCAGCCAACTATGCCTTAATTTGTCACCATTTTTTCCTTTTGAGGAATCACATCAGTATATAACTAAGACACGTGTTAGAATTGCATTTTTAATAACCAAATAGTTTTTCATCAGAACCGTCACCAAGAAATGAATAATTGCTTCACTCACAGGGCGATTTTCATCTGACAGAGCTGAAAGATATTTGCATGCACAATGTAGGGCAGTTGTAGGATAATTGGACTTTAATTGCAGATTACAATATACGCACTTTAATTAGGTTCAATCTCATCGATTTTGAATGATTCCTTTTTACCTTCAGATTGTTATTAGATTTTGCTGGTGTATTTGACTGTAATGAAAATAACTATTACCCACACATGTCGAAAAAATGGTTGAATTGCAATATAGTACAGTTCTGTTGCCATTCTCCCTCACTCCAAAATCATACTAGTAGATTAATTGGCTTTTTACAAAAGTAACCTTTGTGTGTGTAGTAGGGAGTATAGATTGTAAGCTCCACTGGGGCAGGAACTGAGGTGAATGATTAAATTTTCTCTGTAAAGCACTGCGTAGTATGTAGGTAAATAATAGGCTACATGTGATTGACCCTAGTGACTAGTCTCTCTCTCTCTCTCTCTGTATGTGTCTGTGTGTGTATGTTAGGGAATTTAGACTGTAAGCTCCAATGGGGACAGGGACTGATGTGAATGAGTTCTCTGTACAGCGCTGCGGAATCAGTGGCGCTATATAAATAAATAGTGATGATGATGATGGAGAGCTGACCCCCACCTTTGGATATTTTCGTTTGAACTGGCCTATGACCTGCATTACACTAGACCCTCCTGAAGCCTGGACCAATAGAAGCAAACCACATCATCTGCATTGTTTCACTGTATTCACTGACTGTATATAAGTAGGAGCTCTGGACCTAGTAGTCTGTCTGTCTACTTGACCACAGCCTTCAGACCTGAATGACTGTACACTGGATTCAGGGCGCCTGCGATAAGTAACGGCTGTACATATTTTATTCTGATTGTTATTCTGCTACTTTTGGCTATTAAATCACATTGTGCTTTGGAACCACATTACGGCAATCGACAATCGTTATTGTAGAGCAACTAGACGTGCATGACAAGATGTTGCAGGGACTGTGGAACTACAAGTCCCATCGTGCTCCACCAGTCTTGTGTGATTGTGACGCAGAAAAGAGGTGTGTGGAAGAAACGGCATCTAGATTTTCTCTGGCATTATAAAAATACACCTGTAATAGAGGTCTAGTCTGTATTATTCTGCATTAGCGCATTGCATACATTTACGGCATGCACAGTAAGACACTCATTCTACATTCTCCTAGTCAACAGACCAAGGGATACATTATGCCACTTGCACACCAGATCAATTGCAACCTGTAGAGAAAGAAATGTCACCGTCCCGTTGCATCTGGATTGAGGCGCCCGGTAATTATATTGTACATCCACAAGAGCCGCTCAATAGATCTGCAAATCACTGCTGGAGAAATGATCCCTTCTTATTGTTAGCGCTAGGGGCTCCAAACATGACTCCAGCCCTCAGACGTGATGAATTCTTAAAGAAGAAACATTTAGGAAGAAGGAGAAGATTGACAGCCGAGAATCAATGTAATTTACATTTGTGCAGAAGAAGACGAGGTGGAAGGGTTCACGTAACTCGAAACCGAAAACAGGAATTGATTCAAGAGGTTTTACCGCCTTAGGGTGCCTTTTAGTTTAGTAGTATGTAGGTGACCTCGTGCAACTTTAACTAGGTACATTGTTTTATCTTTGCTTGGCTCAAATTACCTTCTTTTTTGATGGAAGTGGTAATGGTGTACGTAAAGTCTGTTTTGTGTTGTCCCATGAGATTACCTTTACCAAATTTCAGGATTTGGGAATCCTGGGAGGTATTATTTATAACAGTGATGTAACTGCGCTCCTTTTGGGGTTAAAAAATTGGGAAAATCCACCCGAAATTTGGAGAATTGGGAGGATGATCATAATATAACTGCAAAGAAAGAGGGGGGTTGGAGCTGTCTTTGTGTCATATGCCAAATATATGTACCTGTATTTTATTGCACTGGGAGATACCTCCCAACACGATCCCTGCCCACCATCCACCCAATCAAAGCCTTGATGAGGATTTGGATTTACTGTTTGTTAAAACCCAGACTTACACAACCTATGTGGTGGCAGATATCTCAGGGTGATCTACAGATCTGATATACCTTGTACCACACCGTGAGGTCAGCACGGCTTCAAACACATGACCTCTAATCATTCTCTTTACTGGATAAAACTGTGGGGAAACTATGGCGAGAACCAACTACTGGATGGCTGAAATAGTAACAGCCACCGTCTAATAGGGTGTGGTCCCATAGAGGTATAGGGTTATGATGTCACAAAAGTATTTGCAGATTAAATGTGCAATGGGCCGTCTTTGTAAATGACCTCCCAGTGGGTATCACTGAACACATTTGCACAGTCTTTATATATCCCTCACTTGTACCTTTTCTATCCCTAATCTGTAGTAGGACAACATACCGATTTACCTTTGTCCCGATCAGGCTGCAACGTTGGGAGGTATGTCCCATGGCGAAAGGATGCTGGGCGCACCTGCCGCTGGTATGCACAGCATTCATAGGGTGGTCTTTTGGAGGAGAAGAGGACAGGGGGTGGTTAACTGACCTGTCTGCACATAACGTTTACACAATAGACAATCAGAGGAAAGCACACCTCTTCCTTTGCTCTCAGTATATGTAGAATCGTAACACTTCATCGTGACAACCCCCAGTCAGCAAAAGGTGAAACTGTTTTAACTCAGTATCCCCAAACCGGGGAACACTCCCAATTTTCGAGGCAAAGGTCTTGATTTTCAGCACCCAAAGGAACAGGACCTACAATAAAGGGGCGTGGTCTCACCTGTAATAGATATGGTATTAGGGTGTGGCTTTGTAGTGTAAGTGAATTTCCAACCGGAAATGTTGGAAGGTATGTATTTTAGGGCAGCACAGTGGCTCAGTGGTTAGCACTTCTGCCTTACAGCACTGGGGTCATGAGTTCAATTCCCGACCATGGCCTTATCTGTGTGGAGTTTGTATGTTCTCCCCGTGTTTGCGTGGGTTTCCTCCGGGTGCTCTGGTTTCCTCCCACACTCCAAAAACATACTAGTAGGTTAATTGGCTGCTATCAAAAATTGCCCCTAGTCTCTCTCTCTCTCTCTCTCTCTCTTTCTCTCTGTGTGTGTGTGTGTGTTATGGAATTTAGACTGTAAGCTCCAATGGGGCAGGGACTGACGTGAGTGAGTTCTCTGTACAGCGCTGCGGAATCAGTGGTGCTATATAAATAAATGATGATGATGATTTACCATGCAGATAAACAGATGCCTCTCTCATGGACAAGTGTCCTCTTTTATATGTCTCCATTTCAGTTTTGAGATCAAGCACCCTCTGTATTTGTTTTAGCGGTTGACCCTTCTTATACAAATTTTGGATAACGCTCTTGAGAACCTCTCTTGAAAAAGAATGTAAATAGTGCAGAGCAAGTTCAGCAAAATATTCTTATTTATTTTCCGAGCATTAACAAGAGGCTGCAAATATCAGGATGAAATCGGGCACGTCGTCCCAGCACGGACGCAATCTATTCCTTCAGCTACTTTCTCTGTTATCGGCTGTGTAAAGAGGCAGCGAGATGTCCTCACGTGCGCTGCGGCCCAACCGCCCCACCAGGACGGCCATGGCAACCCCTAAAGATTCGGTGGTGTCATCTTTTATGTATAGGAGAAAGAGAAACAGGCAAGAAATAAATGAGCTGGGATAAGGAATGGAAAGTACGACCCATCCTCAGTAACCATAGAAACGCTGCTACCTGCAGACTGCAGAGATGCTGCATCTGATAGATGTCACGTCATCCGCTGACTGCCGGAACACACGGGTCTAACGCTCACTTCATCTTAGTGATTTCAGCCTGCTGACACCGCTCTTCATCAGTGAACCCTAATCCAAAGCGTCTCCACGGGAGATCTCTGAAACAGTCAGAATTCTATTTATTCTGACAGCTTAAGGATATTTCATTGATCAAATTTATTTTGGGGGCGATTCAATTATTCACAGCCCGCTGCAATTAATGTGCTCCTGTCACCTAACTATAGCGGAGACTTCTGTGCGAGGAACCAATGTTCGTGAGTAGGCAGTCTGTCCGTTCGTTAGGAACCAATAACATCACCGAGACATGAGGCACAGCGTACCAACCTCTCTGTGCCTCATGCCTTTGTGATCTCCTGATGAACCAAGTCTGAAAATTGCCTCAGCAACCAAGATGGCTGCCTCCGCTGTGTTTAGCCACTTTCCCAGGGCAAAGGTGAGTTACCCATGTTTAACCCTTTCAAGACCAGCGGTTTCAGTTGACTGGTTCACGACTTTCACTCTTTAGCGCTGGGCCAGATTCTCCACCTTTCGTGCGGAGAGATAGCGTTTTCTTTTGAAATCCAATTCAGTAAATATCTTTTTCATTTATGGGCATTTTATATACTCAAAAATAATAATAATAAAAAAACATTTCCATGTTTCTTCCCTTAGCAATGATGCCGATGTCTGCACGGTTTTGACAGCACTTTGGTTGCATGTGGAATGCAGCCACAAATTCTATCAATACTTGCGTCCGAAAGAGCCTTTAGGGGCTGGTGACGAGTGGGATGTACGGCACTTGGCGTAGTGCGTCTGCACATGCCCTGAAAGAGGGCGAATGCATGTGCATCTACGCCATACTTGCCAACTCTCCCGGAAAGTCCGGGAGACTCCCGAAATTCGGGTCAGTCTCCCGGGCTCCCGGGGTAGAAGGCCTTTCTCCCGCATCCCGGATTTCACAGAGAATCGCGTCATTTGACGCGATTCTCGGTGTATCACGCCATTTTGGAGGGCGGGAGGGGACGAGGCCAATCGCGCCATTTTGGCCCCGCCCCCCAAATTACGGGTTTTGTGGGGGGCGGGGCCAAAATGACGCGATTGGCCTCGCCCCGCCCCCTCCCGCCCTCCAGTCTCGCCCCCTCTCCTGGAAACAAGTTTCCGGGAGTTGGCAACTATGATCTACGCAGACTAGCCCGAATATGGCACTTACGCCAGCCTGCGTCCGAAAAATGGAGAAAACTGGCGGTCTAATGTTGCTCTTATTCTGTTAGCAATTCACCTTATATAATATAGTCTTTGGAGTGGAAACAAAAGAATATTGCAGTTTGTGGGTTCCTCTCTTAATTATACAGTCATTTTCAACTCATCAGAATATCAACAGGAAACCCTCTCTGGCAAACAGGGGCATTTAAAATCTTAAAATGTCAGATCAATATACCTGATGTTTTTATTGAGTCGTCGATTACCCTCTCTGCAGCGAGGACACGGAATGCAAGCAGGCGTTTAGCGCAGTATGATGTGCAGAATCAAGCACACTCTCTTTGTCCTCATTAAACATCCGCTTTGATGTCTAATAGTCTGTTTTTATCAGGCGTGACTGTACACAGAGAGCGGAATCCCACTTGTCCCCAAAGAGGACTAAAGACAGGCTCGGTTACACCAGTTACTCAGGAGACGGATGGGGAAATGTATAAATAATATAAGCAGCTAAGACACAAGTAGGAAATCTGTATTATTAATAAGAACAGCTTCAAAACGGAGCTCACAAGTTGCTGGAAGAAAACATTTTAGAAAGAATCCCGCAGTTTACTGATGAACCTGGTAAAGTAAAGTTACAGTGAACTGACTCACAAACAGGAATAAGATGATTTTATAAATCCCGGTTATGATGAAAGTTGTATATACTGTAATTAAGCATTTAGATTCCTGGTTTTTGATCACCCCGAGGTTGCCCAGTAGGGAATACTAGAGACCAGCTCCGAGGGTGAAAACTACTCACAAGCAAAAACAGATTTTGAAGCATTTTCAGATTTATTTAAGTTTGAAGATCTCCATCTATTACCGATATATATAGATCAGAACATACTCTTTAGATCCTCCAAAGGGCTGATTAAATGGCCTTTTTTTATTTCCAGTTTTCTGGTCTGATGAGACAAAGATTGAACTCTTTGGCGTGAATACCAGGCGTCATGTTTGGAGGAAACCAGGCACCACGCATCACCAGGCCAATGCCATCCCTACAGTGAAGCATGGTGGTGGCAGCATCATGCTGTGGGGATGTTTTTTAGCGGCAGGAACTGGGAGACTTGTCAGGATAGAGGGAAAGATGAATGCAGCAATGTACAGAGACATCCTGGATGAGAACCTGCTCCAGAGCGCTCTTGACCTCAGACTGGCGCGACGGTTCATCTTTCAGCAGGACAACGACCCTAAGCTCACAGCCAAGATATCAAAGGAGTCACGGCTTCGGGACAACTCTGTGAATGTCCTTGAGTGGCCCAGCCAGAGCCCGGACTTGAATTTGATTGAACATCTTTGGAGAGATCTGAAAATGGCACCGACGCTTCCCATCCAACCTGATGGAGCTTGAGAGGTGCTGCAAAGAGGAATGGGCGAAACTGCCCAAAGATAGGTGTGCCAAGCTTGTGGCATCCTATTCAAAAATACTTGAGGCTGTAATTGCTGCCAAAGGTGCATCAACAAAGTATTGAGGCTGTGAATACTTATGTACATGTGATTTCTTAGTTTTTTATGTTTCATAAATATTTTCACGTTGTCATTATGGGGTAAAGTGTGTAGAATTTGAGGGAAAAAGGGAATTTATTCCATTGTGGAATAAGGCTGTAACATAACAAAATATGGAAAAAGTGAAGCGCTGTGAATACTCTCCGGACGCACTGTACACTACAAATAGGCCAGATTTATACTCACTCTATTAGTGCTGTATTTAGGGAACAGAAAACCCATTAGAGTCTAATGTAACTCAATAGGGTCTCTCCTAATGGAAACAAAAAAAAAATGATAATATTTAAATCTGGATATTATTATATGTAAGTGACAATTGGACCAAATTTATACAAATAACAGTGTCTAAAGACTATTTATCTAGTAACAATACGATCAATAATGCATACTCGTATCTATGGGGAAGATCATATAAAAATGTCTGCATGTACTGTATGTGTATATATATATATATGTGTGTATATATATATATGTGTGTATATATATATATATATATATATATATATATATATATATAGAGAGTATATTTTAGTGTTTTAAACAGACATTGCTTTTTAAGCATAACTCTTTTTATGTTTTATGCTAAATAAATAGTCCCCTCCCCCATCATTTAAAATCACAAAATTGGAACAATATAAGCAAAGCTTCAATTCAAGCCAAACCCCACCCACAAATGCTTAAGTTTGTATAAATCCACACCAATTGTTGTTATGCCCCACCCCTTTACCAGCATACGAAAATCGGGACAGTTGGGAGGTATGAATGAATGCACTTAGAATGTAACGTTAGATTAATAGACACATCAGTTACATCATACCTCCCGATATTTAGATTCCTCAAAATTGTGACAAAATAAACCCAGGCCCTATTTTGACAAACTCCACCCACGAATGCACAACATTAGATAAAACTCAGCCCACTTTTGGTTAAGCACTTTCCATTTTGCAGCCCGAGAATCAGGGTATCCCGCCAATATCTAGACGGTTGGAAGGTATATTATATACATACAAGAGTCGTGCAGTGCTTGTGGGGCTCCAAGACTCCCAAGTAAGTCTGCTATTCTCCCAGATGATGAGAGAAGTGAGCGGGGACGAGGGCACAAGAATGCCATTCGTGTCATCTCAGTCACCCACCGCTGAGTGATAGTCATTGCACAACAGTTGTGACCTGTGACTAAGCTCCACCCACCCGATACGCAATGGTGGGAATCACGTCATAGTGAATTAGCGCGTGGAGAGTGATATGGCAGTGTGCAGGCTGTGATGATTCAAATTGCATCACCTTAACTTTGTAGACCTCTCTGTCTCCCAGAGGGAAGATCTACAAATACAGCAAATATATAAGATATTGACAGAACGCTCTTTACTGCGTGTTCCATAGAATATTCACAATGATAGATCTAAGAGAATTGTAAATACTTGTTTATGCAAAGATTTAATTATACGTCTAATGCTGTTTGATTTACATATGCATTGTATCAATATGTATTAGAGGCTTTGTTGCTTGCTTCTTTTGACACTATATATTATTACTGTTTATTTATATAACATCAATCATATTACACAGCGCAGTACACAGAATAGGTAATCATTCAGATCAGTCCACTCCCCATCAGAGCTTACATTCTAAACCCCCTACTGCACACACACGTTCTAGGATCCATTTTGTCAGAAGCCAATTAACCTATCAATACATTTTTGGACTGTGGGGAGAAACCGGAGCACCCCGAGCAAACCCACGCAAAAAAGAACATTTAAACTCCACTTAGATATAGGGCTCTGGTCTGAATCGATCTCATGACTCCAGTGTTGTGAGGCAGCAATGCCAACCAATGTGCTACCGTGCTGTCTAGCGACTGTACATGTAATTAGTCACCCATATTGCTCAGATTGGTGGCTCGTTACAAGATAAACCAGCCCAGTGTACATCAAGTCATTCCCATACCGAAGTCTCAAGTGATGAAATGCGTTGGTGCACAGCTTGATGTGCCAAGATCGAGCCATGGAAATAACCAGATCAAGAGTGGCACCCACCATAGCATTTACTCTGCAGTCTACATGAGTGACATTGTGGGAGTTTTCGTGACTGGGTTTCTTCCCAATTGTCCAAGGAGAATACATAACAATACCCATTATTACCATGTACAATTTTTAACTCTATTTAAACTAAATTAAAGCTGATTACTACTTTCTGGCTATCACGCGCCGGGTGTTCAGGCAGCGCACCTGACACCCAGCAGACTTACCTGTCATCGGCGCTCTGCTTCCCGCTGGGCGCCGCCATCTTGGCGATTACACTATTCTGATTACACTATTTCCCTGCTCACTGCTGATTGGCCCTTCTCCCTGGCGGCAAGTTTAAAAGGCACCTCCTCTCTATCTTCAGTGCCTGTTCTTTGTGTTACCTCCTGGTGATAGAAGTGGCTTCCTGTTACTTTCCAGCTATTTACCTCCATTCTGGACTGCAGAGCTGACGCTCATCTTCGGACATCTCCACTACATTTGTCTTCAGAGCTGACGCTCATTCTCCTGAACTTTCACCACATAGTGGTCTGCAGAGCTGACGCTCACTCTACTGAACTCTCCGCCACATAGTGGCCTGCAGAGCTGACGCTCATTCTCCTGAACTTTCACCACATAGTGGTCTGCAGAGCTGACGCTCACGCTACTGAACTCTCCGCCACATAGTGGTCTGCAGAGCTGACGCTCACTCTACTGAACTCTCAGCCACATAGTGGCCTGCAGAGCTGACGCTCATCTGCAGACAACTCCTCTACATTTGCCTTTAGAGCTGACGCTCATTCTCCTGAACCTTTCACCACATAGTGGTTTACAGAGTTACACCGATCTGCATTATCTTCATTGCCATTACTTATCGTATTGACCATCCTTCCTATGGTACTACTGCCTGTAGTCTTCCCAGGGACTTCCGTACAGTGCTCTAGTAGGGACCGCGACCTGCGAGGTAGACGCAGCTAAGCCCATACCGCTTTGCGGCGGTTCCTGGTGAACACCATCTCCTCGTTAGACTCCGCGCCCTGTTGGAGTAGTGCCAAACTGTTCGAATCTCTTGGTTTCGCTACATCTGCCGAGTCTCCTCGTAAGAACCGTGACACTGGCACTTACTTCTGCTCTTTCTATATAACTATACAATATATTATATGCACACCATGTTGCATTTAATGAAAAAACTGATTTATTCTTATATAAAAATAAAGCACTCTAGCCTCACATTTACATTTCCTGTGCGGCCAAAGTATTGTGGAAACCAGATAATAGCTCTGCTTTTCCTTGCAATCTGTCATCAAACTTATCTTGAATTAATCTCCAAGTATTTGCAAATATTACATCAGTTTAGTGCACTCATCACTGAAAGGGTACATTTTCCGCACTTCATCTCATTAACAATAGAGAAAGTCAAGACTTGTTACCATGTCTGTCTGTTAAGATGAATATCAGCTGAGTAAGTGTAAACATACAAACTTATTTAACAACTGCTGAAGACAAAGGAGCAGATGTTAGATATTGCTGAGCACTGAAGGGAATGGAAGTGGAGACAGACGGAGATACCCTGTGAGCAGATAGGCGAAGACAGTGTCAACTGAGGTCGAGAAATATGTGTGAAACTTGTTAATATACAATATATAACGCTGGTGAGAGCGAGAGGTGTTATCACTGCAAAGAATCAGACAATCCGTTCAGCAATCAAGAATCAGGAGGATGAAGGTTGTTATAGACAAACCACCTGCAGGAGTTTCAAAGGACTGAAATATGTTTTTCCATTTTTCTTCGGAAAAGTTGCAATCTGCAAATTAGAAATGAGTGACGGCCCCTGGGGCAGAAGCTTATGCCCATAAAGGAGGGGTCAGGCCAAGTATAATCAGCAGCAACTTTAATGCAAACAGTTGCTAGAATGAAATTACATTTCTGGACTCGGTTCTTTTGGGAAAGTGCTTGTCAAACGCTCCATGAGCCGTAATAATCCCACACTAATGGGCAGTGTCAGATGGGCGTTTTAGAAAATGCCAATTTTCTGAGCGGGAGACGGCAGCGTCCAGGCGGACAATGCTCTTTAAAGCAGGCACAAAGAGATTCATTAAGAAAAGATTACAAACTGGAAAAACTAGGAGCCACAACATAAAATCTTCTGCCTCTAAGGTAGACTGGAACTGCAAGCCCTTGACTTGGGATTTGAGTCCCAGATTTAATTGAAAAAAAGAAAGAAAAGATATTAAAAAAATGGAAATAAAACACCCCCCCCCCCTTCTCAATAACTTTACTAAACTCCAGGAAAAATGCATTATTTAAATAAAGCATTTTTTTTTTCCCTTTGCGGAGCCTTTGCCGTCACCACTGTAAATGGCAAATAGGCTTCACAGCTTTCTCAGAGGCCACCACCACCGATTGCCGACAGTAGTCTTCACTTAATCAGGTTTTTGTTAAAAAGGAAAAAGTCCTAAATCCACCGAAAATTTCCATTTTCGCAGGACCTAGAACTTTTCACCTATAAATAAATAGACCCTTTAGAGGGGAATGGTGCCGAAAAGTGCATCTGGAACGGTCGGGGAGGTAATCCGTGGTGATGTATCTTCACTGATTTTTCCTTGCACGCCAGAGGTCCTCAAGAAATCCATCGATGTTCATGTTACGTAGTAGTACCCAAAAATGAGCAAACGTGACATCACTGCAATGTCTGGCGACACATAGCAGGGAATTGAATTCCCCCTTATTGTGTGTTTTTACAGCATGGGGATCGTGCAAACAATAATATAAACAAATGGACCTGTACATACACTGACAAATGCTCGCATAAATTTTGACATTGCTAGCAGTGTGCGGAAGGGTTAACGGTTAATGCTCGGTACAATCATACTTACCTACTTTTGGCAAGTTGTATCCGGGAGAGGGGCGTGTCTAGAGGGAGGGAGGGGGTGTAGCAAAAATGCGTCATTTTGGCCCCGCCTCCGCAACAAATATGCCGTTTTGTCGCGAGGGACGGGGCCAAAATAACGCGATTCACAGCGAATCGCGTCATATTAGCCCCCCCAATTGCGGGAGATTTGCCAGCTCTCCTGGGAGTCCGTGACACAGACCCAAATTTCGGGAGTCTCCCGGACATTCCGGGAGAGTTGGCAAATATGGGTACGATATAATGGACCTCCATGGAGACGCTTATTCATACTTGCCAACTTATGGCAGTCCGCGTCCGGGAGCTGCCAGGGGGAGGTGGGCGTGTGGGGCGCGAGGCTTAGAAAATTGTATCCTTTTGGTCAAATGCCGCAATTCTCAGGGAATCGCTGCATTTTGGATATAATTTGCGAGAGGCTGCCATACACTCCCAGGAAGACCCACCCTTAATACGGGAGTCTCCCGGACATTCCGGGAGAGTTGGCAGGTATGCGCTTATTATGTACACCGTACCGTACCGTGCCGTGCGGGGGGGGGGGCTGTGAGACGTATTTATGAACGCGCTTCTAGCGCCTTATTAAAGTGAGGACAGGGATCGGCTCTGTGTTTAGTTAGCACTGGTTTACAAAGCCTGTATGTACGAACCCTAAGAGAATATTTTTTAAACCTGTTCTCTATTGTTTCTAGTATTACAGTAAAAGGTGCTTTACATTTAATCATTAATAATGATAATAATGTAATAATACTAGTGATGCAGATGATGACTTGGCACAGAGTCCTCCCTGTACAGGTCGCTGAACCAGGGTCTGACTGGCACCTGAAGGACTTTACCCCGAGAAGCTGGCAGAATCCGCCCATCTGTATATACACGGGCCGCGGCCTAGCTGACCGCCCACATCCCCGGCCTGTCCTACTCGCGGCGTCCGGCCTAGTGACCGCGTGCGCGGCCAGCCTGCTCCCGACACCCCCCGTCTCCCAGCAGACCCCCGCTCGATGCCACCACTACGGTTCGCGGCGAACATCTCCTGGCTGTTCCCGGAGATCCCCGAGCTCCAGGGCCGTGTTCATGCTGCGGCCAGAGCCGGGTTCCGGGCGGTGGAGGTGGCCTGGCCCTATGCCTCGGACCCTGGGCCCATCAAGGCCGCCCTGAGGGAGCAGAATGTGGAGCTGGTGCTGCTTAACACCCCCCCAGGTACGGGACACTGACTGAACGCTGCCTGGGCCCATAGTGGTCAATGTATATGTAATATGTGACATTATAGATCCCTGCTCACTGTCATTCACCTGTTATTATTATTATTATTATTTATAATCGTCTGTTATATCTGTATAAAGACTTAGTTCTGACGTCATCAGTCTGACTTGTTTAATTCTAATGACTACAGAGTTTCTTACTCTATAATAGAAAAGAATAATACCTTATTATAAGTTACCTCAGATTTGTGTCTTGTATAAAGGCGCCGTCTCTCTTAATAGTCACAGAACGAGGCGACTTCTAATATTCATATAAATTACAGTAGAGAGCATTATCTGTGCCGTAACTAGTGCTGTGCCAGAGGTGCCAACCATCCAGCGTGCAAAGATGAATCCGGGGTGCAGGGAAAAAAAGATTTTAGGCGAATGTGGTAAAACTTGAGAACAAGGGGGGTCTGTTTTCTTATATGCGCCAGGTGCATTTTGAATTATGACTTTATATACTATATACAACACAGAACCTTCTCCGTAATTAGTATTTCCTCAACCACTAATCATACTACAGCCATGATCCACGTCCCTCTGTACATCACTACGCTATATAGCCCAGGAACTTATTATATAGGTCTCTCAAATGTCTCCTTCTGTAATATCATCATCATCATTTATTTATATAGCGCCAGCAAATTCCGTAGCACTTTACAATTGGGACCAAACATTAATAAAACAATACTGGGTAATACATAGGAACAGAGAGGTAAGAGAACCCTGCTCGCAAGATTACAATCTATAGGACAATCTGAGTTTGAAACACAAGGGCATGTGCTACATCATATTGCACACTGGACCAGCTAGAATGCAAAGGTAAAAGTACTGAGTGGGCTGTGTGTGTACCAATGTTGGTCAGAGGGTAATATGTATGTATTGTGCCAAGTATTTGTGATTTCTATGAGGCAGATTCTGTTTGCAGCCAGGTGCCACCGGGCATCACCTCAATGTCCGGCTGCCCACCTTGCCAGCTAATACGGTACAGAAATCTCCACTCGTTTTCACTCACATCTCTATGGGCAGAGAGGGAAAATGAGGTGAGATTTCTGTAAAAACGATGTGCCTCCTTGGACTGTTTCGGAGACATATCAGATCAAATTGAATCTGTCCTTATATGTCAGTTTGCATTCCTTTCAATCTGTTACAGTATATTTAATTATTTTGCTAGACACAGTGTTAGTGCAGAGCTTTGCAATATGTATATGTGAAGATTTAGTCCTGAGAGGATCCTGTCTGCAGGTCTTAGTTAAGGCCGTATCTTAAATTGATGTGTGTGTATCCTGAAAGCAAACCAGCATACTTGGGACCCAGTTGTCCTAATTTTAGGAACTCTCCTGCCGAACTGACCAGCAGGACTTTAGTTCAGAGTCTCACGTACACCTGCCGCTGGTGCACGGCAATGTGGGGGGCGTTTTTAGTGGAGGAGAGGTGGGTTGTCGAACAGCCTAGAGCTTCAGAACATGACACAGCCACGCAGATTTATTTTTCTACAAGAAAAAGCACTGTTAAGAAAAAATCCATCGGTATGGAGCCCTGGGTACCTCGCTGTTACATACTCTACCACTTGGTGTCCAGTTAAAAGTGCGGAATGACTATAAAACCTGGTCACTGTAACTGAGCTTAGCAGACCCAGCATGTAGACCCATCGCAGGACCAGTGATGCACAGACGAATGCTTCATATGGGCCAGTTATCCAATGGGACTGACGCTGGGCTGTGATTGGTGAATTACCTAGAGGAAGGAAAGACTAAATCTGCAGAGACTAAAAGATCTTAATATTTATAGTTTGGAGCAGAGAAGGGAACGAGGGGACATGATAGAAACTTTCATATATATCCAGGGTTATAACAAGGTGCAGGAGGGAAACATTCTACAAAGGAAGAGAAGTATTAGAACACGAGGACATGTACTGACACGGGGGGAGGGAGGTTCAGAGGAAACTACTTCACAGAAAGGGTAGTGGATAAGTGGAATAGCCTCCATCAGAGGTGGTAGATGATAATACAGTAGAACAATATAAACATGCTTGGGATAGACATAAGGATAGCCTTACAAAGAACTAAGGATCAAATAGGGTTGGAGGTTACCATAGGTTAAACAATGGGCAGACTAGATTGGCCAGATGGTTCTTATCTGCCGTCAAATTCTATGTTCCTGTGTTTTTATGTAATAACAGTCTGATCATTATGATTAAAACCTATTCCCACCGGAATCTTTTTCTACCATACAATAGGACGAGATTAGAGAGAACGTACATTAGGCTACAGTATAGCTGATATATGCAGCTTGGTTAACCCACAGATTCTCAATTGTTTATTGTATTGCGGGAATATTAACCAAGTACCCCAAAGTACCCCCCATGTGTATAAATATCTACCAGCCCCCCCCCACCCCCATTGTTTAATGAACATCCCCTCTGATCTATGAATCTATTTTTTATTTGTAAATACAGAGATCCGTTATTTGGGGTCCTCCAGATAGACTATCATTACCCATCCAGCCCCCCCCATACATAGATGACGGCCCCTAGCGGCAAAGGAATTTTATTCACATTTATCCAGCCTGTTCTCCTGCGGTGGGTTGTGAGTACGGATCAGCTCACGGTATTGGGCCTTATAGTTCAATGTTCAGATTTGTTTACGCACCCAGTATTCTCATGAGTCACATCTAATAGAAATCACTTTGTGCAGGGGACCTGCAGGGCGGGGAGCTCGGGCTAGGGGCTCTACCTGGGAGACAAGATGATTTCCGTGCCGGGCTGGATCAAGCAGTTCATTGGGCCGGTGACTTAGGATGTAAAAGGTACAGTGTTATCTTTCTATTGATCGTATATTAGAAATATTAGCGGTAATGTATCCTGAAAACATTAGTGGTTTATAAGATGTCTTTCTAGACTCTACTATTGGAAGACTTGATTGTATTTGAGGTTTGTACATAATGATCTAGTCAGAGTATTGTTACTGGCATGCCTTGCAGTATAATATGTAGCTTAGGAAGCAAGTACAACACACTCAACACAGGTTGGCTTTGATATGACGACAATAAAAATGTCGACACTCAGAATATCGACAGAGTTAAAAGGTTGACATTCAGAATGTTGACATCGACATTGTGACTGTTGACATTATTGTGTCAACAGTTTGAATGTCGACATTTCCCACTCAACACATGGAAAGCAAGTTCAGGAAACAAAGTGTCATTGGTGGGTGACTGTGGAGTTACCTGCAGATCATTGGTAAGTTGACTCTCATGCACACAAACACCGATCGGAGCTTGAATTTGGACACTGTTTGAATATTATCAATTTTCTTGTTCTAACATTTGACATCACTTTCACTTATATTAATACACAGCATTTTTTTTAGTTCAAAATCAACAAAGAAACATATTACATCTATATCTGCGCTATAAACATTTGTGGCTTCAAATTCTATTGATTATTTGTACATCTATGGAATCTTCAAACAGATGCTCCGCTATACACAGAACTACCTATTGATGGGACCCTGGACCCTATGTCCAGGGTGAGTCAACAATGGAAACCGGGTGACCCAATCATCCTCTGTCTCACCAACAACAAATCCATTCCCTGTTCTCCATACTTGCAGGGTCTACGTACCCCAGTCCTGCCTCCCAGGATTAATATTCTGCCCTCGTCTCTTACAGGATACACATCATGGCAGGACGGGTGCCTGCAGGACGTGAAAGGGGCTCCATTGAGAAAGAGATGGAGGAGACCTTTGTGGAGAACCTGAAATATGCAGCAGATGTATTAAACCAGGTGCGCGGTGCTGCGGCAGGAGAACGGTGGTGGTGGTGGTGTCGGTAATAGTTTGTAGCTGCTAGGATGGGAGTCCCAGGAGCAAACGCAGGATTTGTAGAGGGGGGGTTTCCACACCATCAGTAGGCGTGACCAGAATGCATGGGGGCGTGGCTATAAAATTAGACAGTGCTTGGCTGCTCTCCAACTCCTTCTAACCCCATAATATACATGGGTAATGCTGCGTGCACTACTGTTAGGTGCACGCAGTTCTCCCTTTTCAAGCAGAGCTGTGTGAAGTGGGGGCAGGGTCCAGCCACCTCAATTATACAGTGCCCCAGGCTTGGAGGGGGTTTCCAGGCACTAGCAAACCCCCTATCGGTTTGCCTATGAGTCCATAAACGCTAATCCCAACGGCTCCTCTAGGGAAGTGTAATAAAAGCTAAGCTCCACTATGAAGCACCCAAAGTGCAGTGAATCCTACTTGGGATCAAAAATAAATTTAAATAAAGCAGAAATATATATATATATATTGAGAATACATTGAATGGAGTTCTTCTTATAATGTACATTCAGTGGAGACTTTCTGGTTATTTCCCCTGGGACTCGCTGTGTTTGAACCTTTCACAATGGAACTGTGCTGTAAAGTAAAATGATTGATATTAGCGTGCGAGAAGGAGACAATTCATTTGTAAACGTCAAGTGGGTCATGTGCACGTTACGCATCCTGGGGCATTTATAAAAAATCCCTACTGCAAGGTCGTTTATTTAGGCATCACCCTCAAAAAAGCCGTCAGGGTCAAGTGAATAATGTTAATTTTTTTGCCAAATCTTTATTTTGCCAAAAAAAAAACATTGACAAAAAGTTACATAATAACCCATCTGTTATTCTCTCCCTCAGGCTGGGATGGTGGGACTGATCGAACCTATAAACAGCCGTATTACCGAGCCCCGATATTTCCTGAACACCCCGCAGCATGGTAAGCGGGTCTGAGGGCAGTTTCAGCTTCCAGTAATAATAATATAGCAATAATATCCAGTAAGAATATTTATTGATGGATCCATTTTTGTTTCAGGGGCTTCGATCTTACAGAAAGTGGGGAGAGACAATGTGAAGCTGCAAATGGCAAGTACCGCGACGTGACCGGCTTATTTATGTCATAATGACTCAGAAAGACTGCTATATTTATAAACACATTTATATATTTTTTTTCCCTACTTTTTTCATCCAAAATGAAACAGCAACAGCATCAAAAAGACGTAGATAAACTAAAACTGAAACAGGCATTATTGACGGCACTAAAGTTTTGTTTGGGCATAAAATGAATAGCGGAAACCACGACTAATACCACAAGTTCCTGGTGCACCATACACAATACAGGCAGCCGGCCTTATGTATAGCAGTGCGTGTTGTTAGGGTGTTTCCATACTACTAATATTCACTTTCATATGATATTTAAATTTCTAGCAAGATTTCGTATTTTTCTCCAAGACTGTGGGAAACTCATCAACTATCAGAGCACCAAGCGCTGTTTTTATAAATGTCACTAACTTGTTTACTTTCTGTTTCATGTTATTGTATGTCGTGTATTTGTATCATGATCCGCTCACAGCGCTACTCAATATGTTGGTGCTTTGTAAATAAGATCATTTATACACGGATCGTCAGTGTATGTTCAGTACATGAACATGAGGATGGTTTTGCTGTTATACATCTCTCTTCTTTTTTGTGTTGCCAATAACACTTCCCTTGTGTCATTTCTCTCTGTACCATGGACGTTGTGTTATGCCAGTCATGTATCTACTTTCTGTGTGGCAGGATGTGTATCACTGGCAGATAATGGATGGGAATCTAACGGAGAATATTAAGAAATATTTCCCATTGATTGGTGAGTTTCACAGTTTTATTGACCTTTATAAAATAGATTTTTTTTTTTACAGTGTCCGGCTGTTAAAGGCGGTGTCCTTCCAGAGCACATTGTTAAAATAATTTGTATAAGTGTGAGCTGAAGGAGAACTATGCGGAACTCCCTTTGGAAGATTCAATGGCTGCTCTAGCAATGACGTCTTTCTCTTGTCTATTGGCGATTCCATCTTCTAGCAATCAGCGTTATGTGTCGATGCGGCCCCTACATAGGCAAACCGATGGGGGTTTCCTAGTGCCCGGACACCGCCCTCCAAGCCTGGGGCACTGTATAATTGAGGTGGCTGGACCCTGCCCCCACTTCACACGGTTCTGCTTGAAAAGGGAGAGCTGCGTGCACCTAACAGTAGTGCACGCAGCATTGCCCATGTATATTATGGGGATAGGAAGAGTTGGAGAGCAGCCAAGCACTGTCTAATATTATAGCTACGCCCCCATGCATGGCTGGTCACGTCCACTGGTGGCGTGGTGTGGAAACCTCCCTCTACAAATCCTGCGTTTGCCCCTGCCCTACCTTAACACACTATTATTTTATGTCATGTATTTGTATCATGATCCGCTCACAGCGCTACTCAATATGTTGGTGCTTTGTAAATAAGATCATTTATACACGGATCGTCAATTATTTACATACTGCAAGAAAACCGTAGTGCTTAAACCCAGTCCTTTAAGAGCTACCAGCAGGTCATGTTTTCAGGATTTCTGGCTGTAGAAACAGGATAATTACTGACCCAATAAAATAAATTTACTCACCTGGGCATGATTTCAGAAATCCTGAAAACATGAACTGTTGGCAGCTCTTGAGGACGGCGTTTGGACACCTGTGAGGTAGAGGGTCTAAACAGATCCTCTATTGTGCATTTCTTAATGACATGATAAAGAATATTGAGATTACTTGGATAAAGGGTATGAAAACAATGATCTGTATTTTCCATGTATACAAGTCCTTTACATATATTCCTACATGGAAGAGCCCCTAGCTTAGTTAGTTTTATTACTATAATAGTCTAAGCCCCCCCCCACAATTCCGTGTGCCCCCAAGTTTTGCTGTCGCAGTAGCCCTGAAACAACATAATAGCAGTGACTTATTGGAGCAGAATGCTCTGTAATTTTCAGGCATTACTCATAGAATAATGTCTACAGTCCACCTCAGGACCAGGACACAGCAACACTCGGTCAGTCTAGGATTTTGAGTAATATACAAGCTTTTATTTATTTATATATATATATATATATATATATATATATCAATGTCCAATACTGGGTAGAATTGGTGCTTAATTTGTATTAGCGGGGGTTCAAAACGAGTGCACATTAAAAATAGCATCCCTTCCCTGCTTAAGATGCCCGTCATTATCGGAGTATGAGGATTTACATCTTCAGCACTGAGAAACAAGTCTTTTCCTTTGTGCGTTTGTTGTATTTCCAGCAGTGCCCGGATCTGCCTGGCAGATTTCATGGTGTTGTAATTACACATTCTCGCTGGATAATAGCATTTAAGAGTAGTCAAAAAATAGATGCACGGTGCCGTTCCTCTGGAAAATCCACTTATCTGCAAGTGAAGAATTGCTTCATCCCACAAATGAGACGTTTTCCGATCTAGTTATTCTGGTTTTTGCATCGTTATTGATTGAGGTCTGTTTTTATCACTGCTGTGTACAGAAACTTTATCTCTCCAGGTAGAGTAATAATAGTTTCCTGTTTATACAAACATCCGTGCGCAGGTCATGTTCAGATCGCACAGGTGCCTCATCGGAATGAGCCAGACGGTGCCGGGGAGCTGAACTTCTGGTACCTGTTTGACCTCCTGCAGGAACTCGGATACCGAGGCGATGTTGGATGTGAATATAAACCTCTTGGTGAGTGTCGCTGACCTGTTTTAGACCCCGTCTGCGTCACCAGACAAGACCGTACACACGCAGCATGTTTAAAGAACAGCAAAGGGGAAATCATGTCTGTGTACTGACTGGGTGACATTAAATATGGATTGGTTTAGTCATTTAATGTATTAATCTTCTATTTTCAGTCGGCTTCTAACCTCTTTTTTTTCCCCTGTTAACTATATTGACAAAGACAACAAAAATGTTTGTCTTGTTGTGTTTAAACAGCCTCAGCGCTTCCCACATGACTCTATACATGTGTTCCATTATGGAGTCCATTACATCCTCCAACCAGCACCGTACAATGACAGGAGTGTGCGGAAGGGTGTTGGCTAAAGGAAAACAGTCATGAAAATAACTTAAAAGGAAATGACACATTGCCCAGTAAATATGATTTGCATATTATTATTGTTAGATTAATAAGCATATATTAAAGTTGATTCTAACCCATTTACTGGTGAACTGGTGAACTCCGGCAACATGTATCAAATGAGTTTCAATAGGTAGCAGTAGGGTCTTTTTAACCCCCTCCCCATTACTACAGACCACGGAAAGCTTTGTTGAAACAATATTGCTGTAATATAAAAACAAACAATTGAGCTGTATATAACAAAAACAAACAAACTGATATTTTAAACGTTGTGATTTATACATCAGCAGGAAACTGAATACAAATGTCTGCAGATCACACCCAGTTTCAGGATATGCAGCAAAGCAAAATGCATTGTGGATATTGCTAAAGAAACCATTTTCCTAATAGATGTCAGAAAATAAACTCGGCAATATCTATATGCTACATCCTTGAGGACGATGGGATTATAGAGAACGTAGGGACTTTCTCAACACCACCTGACATCTAAGAGTCGGGAGCAACCTTCAGTTGCTGGATGACTAGAAGTCATCTTTCTGAATTCTCTACAGTCTTATGTTCATACTGTGATCCTGGCAGCCAGTCTGATCATTTTAGACCGTAGTGGGCACAAATTGTGGAGTTTAAAGGGCCCCAAAATGCAACTGAACCCAGTCCTCACTTGGTCAAGATCTTGTAAATGACATGCAGGATGGCAGGGAACTCCCATTGGACAACGACCGCAGGTGACCAACTGTGACTGACCATCCCCTGTTGCCTTGGGTGCATGGGATCTGGTCATTCAGCCTGAGCGACAAATGGACAGGTCATTAAAACTGTGACCTCTAATCTGACTCTTGATTCAAGCAAAAAATGTTGGAGGATGATATAGGAAAGAAAATGATGTGTTATATAAATAATACAGACAACAGGATATTGGGGAATTCTGTAAAAGTGGAGGAATCCGAAAATTTTCTGAAAGATGCTTGATGGAACAATATTACAATTTTACCTTTATATCCTATATTTTTTCCTTAAAAAAAGTTTTTTTGCATCTGTTCTGCCATTGGAGGACACTGCGATACATCTGGGTATAGTAGGTGGAATTGGAGCTAGGGCACTTTTAATCTTAACCTGAAGGACAGCTCCTCCCCTACTTTGCCCCTTCCTTTGGGAACCATCTTTGATTCCAGTTCTCAGTGACCTTACCATGCGGGAGTTGCACGTTTTCAGGTCCTGGGTGGTTCACCAGGTTCAGGTGAGATCGGCCACATTCTTCCTAGGCCTGGAGTTCTGGGAGTAAGTTTGGCTACATCGGGATCCTTCCAAGTTGCTGCTGTCTTCCCATTGCGGAGGTGGCGTGGCTGGTTCAATATGGGGGTCTGCCAGAAGCCTTCGTGTCTGCTCTTCTGCTCAAGGTCCATGGTCCCCAGGGCAGTGCATGTGGCGATCCATTTGGTTTTGCCTGGGGTTGATGATGTTCTATGTGATTCTCATACATAAGCTGCGTTTGGGTGGCTCAGGTTTGGCTGCACCAGCCATGGTTTGACATCCTGTGGTTGCCTATCGGTCCACCTTGCGGTTTCTTCTGGTCTTTGGTACCGCCTGTTTGTTGTCTACTTTGGCAACTGGACTCCTGATATTGTGATTCTACGGACCAGGGGATTCTACCCACAAGCTTGTGATTACGTTGTGGTTCCTCTAATTTCCAATGTGTGAATTGCATATATGCCATTGTGTGTGGGTCCCTCAGGTTCCCTTCCTTGGAGATGTTCTTTTTGTTTTACCACTTCTCCTTTTCCTTCGGTACAGTGGGCACAAGCGTGGGCGGCCAGCGCATGTGCACTCTCTTCTGGTTGGATCTCTTGTGGGGTTTTCTTCTCCCTTACCCGGGGCAGTTGGTGCTTCCTCTGTGGCGCGTGTTGTTGTTTCAGGCAACTCTGTTGTTCCCGGTTGCCGCATGGTCGTCTGTCCACCACTTTTCTGGGGTTTCTGGCAGGTTGCTGGGTTTTGCATCACGGGATGCGTGCATTGGCTGTGTGGCGTTATATGCAGTGGCTTCAGAACAATCTCTCCCTTCGGGTCAGCTTTGGTAAGTCCCCAATGTGGTGAAGGGTCTCCCAATGGCAGGACAGAGAAAGGAGGATTTTTTTACTCACCGTAAAATCCATTCTTAACCTATAGAGGGACAACTGCACGTCCTCCCCTTGCTCTGACATTTAGTTGTGGTCATTACCCCTAGTACGGCCCTCTCTTTTGGGCTTTGTTATAAAACTGAAGATGGTTCCCAGGGGGAGGGGCTTAGTAGGGGAGGAGCTGTCCGTCAGATTTAAAGTTCACAAATGCACCTACTGTACCCCAATGTAGGACAGTGTCCCCCAATGGACTAAAATGGATTTTACAGTAAGTAAAAATACTTGTCATTTTTTTAAGAAACTAGAGGGTTTACAGTTATTTTTTATTGTGGTTAACTAAACCATGACCGTCTTTACTAATTAACATAATAAGAGGAGAAAGGTGCAGAAATAATGGTGACATAATGTTATAGAATATGGATTACAGAGAGACCGTCACAAACACAGGTTAAGGCAGATTTCCACTTCCTCCTCTCGTATGGAATATCCCGCTGGCAGCTAATTAGTGATAATGCAGTAAAAGCTGCAGTTCCTTCATTACAGCAGTAACAATGTAACCTCTGAGCAAATGTTATCCACACAAAACGGATAATTATTCTCCTTCACGCTGAACTTGAACATAAATATATTATACATCATTTTCATCGATGAGCATCTATTACACGAGCGTGCTGCTATCAGATATCTGATTGGAGGATAGGAAAGGGGAGGGGTTTGTGTAAAACCTGTTAAAGACTTAACCTTATGGGTACACGGAGAAAGACAACGTAACAGTACTATTTAGGGCTGGTTATAAACCGCCTGCATAAAGGATTGTACGTACATTTACTATTATGGCAAGCGGGCAGCAAAGAAAGAGGTGACCCTCGTCCAATCAAACTAGTGGTTCTGAAGCCAATTTTTATCCATTTTATTTTACAAGACCATTACCATTCACAAGAGAAATAGGAATGTTCTAGCCAGTGTATCGGTGTTCATATTAAAAAAAAGTGTAAAATAGATTTTCATATCAAATATAATATTCCTGTTCATCTCTATTATTGACCTGTCTGGAGCGGTTCATACGTAAATGCTGCATATCGGATCTTTACTCGGATATTGCCCATTAATCTCACCCGGTAGCTTAATTGTAATTAACAAATGTTTACATAGATTATTGTATTTTTAAAGTTAAATTTGATATAGATATATCATTTCTAGGCAACAGTTTAACTATTTCCTGGTGAGTTATGTAACATCCAGGTTTGATATATGTTGTTGTGTATGACTGATCTGTCCGTCTCCTATGCAATGTATATATGTTACTGCTGCTCTGTACAGTGTGTAACCGAGCAGTCAGTAATAAGGTGATTTTTCAGGGAATACGGTGAATGGACTGGGCTGGATGGAGACTTATCGCAAGAGGTGTGAAGTCCAAGGCAAGCCGGAATAAATCTGGATCAGAATAATCTAGGACAGCATCAGAACGTCAGTTTAAACTGCAACTCCCTTCATACGAGCTGTTCCACAGAGGGGGGGGGGGGTCGGAGAAATTATACGTTTGGGGGACATTTTCAAAAATGGAGAGCCATCAAAAGAAAAACATTTGGATGTAAATCCTTTAAAAATATAGTTTGGATTAACTCCATGTTTGAGATGTTCCCCTTTAGGTTTTTAAACCTAATTAGATTAAGAAGTGAGCAGCATTTCAATATATTAGTATAAATTAAACCGATTACAGTAATTTGATTGGCTGCGTAACCTTGTATATTATAATAAATAGTAGCTTTGTTACAGTAAACGCTCCGGCACCCAGACTGACTAGCAAAACTTGTATAAGACTTTCATTTATTCAAATAATTAGGAATTTTTATTCGATTTACATTTCATTTACATAAAATCTTGCATCCTGTAATTATCGTCACAATTGGCTTCAGCAGTTTTAAGTTTAAAATAAACAAATTATCTGTAACAGGAACTGTGTTACCGTCCAGTCAGTTTCCTCTTACGATGGCGAAGAGATAGCAGCAAATAGTCTTTATTATGTTTGTTTTTTGCAGCATCACAGGGAAGAGAGAGACTCTGATTTTTACTAAATCCAGATTTTGTTCCTCTCTGGTTTCATCCTGGGGCTCCTGTGCTTTAGAATTTCACAAAGTGTTACTGAGAAAAATAATTGTCCTCCGAGTTGCACAGGCCGAATGCAGTTCCAGCACCTCTGTGCGCGAATTTAATGGCACCGCGGGCACTGGGCACCGCCGTTAGAGGAGACCGCTCCACAGGTTGAAGCAGGCAGTGTTAATGACAGACTCCAGGTGGTGGTACGTGGACACCAGCTGGGGTAATGGACTCTCACTGTTCTGTGGCTGTTCTGGAAACGGCTCCCGGAACACGACCTTCAGGCTCTGTGATAATGAAAACATAGTTTAAAGAGCAAACCCAACATAGAGCGAACAGTCACTAATTGGGATGATCACATTTTTACAAATGCCCAAGACTTTCATCATCATCACCATTTATTTATATAGCGCCACTGATTCCGCAGCGCTGTACAGAGAACTCACTCACATCAGTCACTGCCCCATTGGAGCTTACAGTCTAAATTCCCTAATATACACACACACACACACAGACACAGACACAGACACAGACACAGACACAGACACAGACACAGACACAGACACAGACACAGACACAGACACAGACACAGACACAGACACAGACACAGACACAGACTAGGGTCAATTTTGATAGCAGCCAATTAACCTTCTAGTATGTTTTTTTTTTTTAGCAGTGTGGGAGGAAACCGGAGCACCCGGAGGAAACCCACGCAAACACGGCAGTGCTGTGAGGCAGAAGTGCTAACCACTGAGCCACCGTGCTGCCCCCTAATTAATGACATTAATATACATTTGTCTGTTAATAGCTTTATACCCCCCTTCTTAGCTACATCTCTTGTTCTCTGCAGTCTTTAAATTAAAAACTTTAACACCTTCCCATGAACCCGTTAGCTAGTGACCTTATGTCTAGGAGTAAAGGGAAGATTGATACTATTAGTAGGAACTAGTCATATTTGACCACAAGTGCTTTGTACTCATAAGATTTTCCCTGTAAATGGAACTATGTGAATAAAATAACAGCACTATAGAGGGATACACAATTCAGCCTTTGATACTACCCCCCCCCCCACCTAACCAATGGCGGAAGTGCTTTACATTGGGCAGTGCCACCACCTGAGCGCTTTTTTGTATGAAAAGTGATGAGTGGACGCTGATCAAGGTGTTGGGGACCAAAGATCCTGGAATCCCACAGATTGATTGTGGAAGGGATGTTACCTCCTGGAAGGAGGTGCTGTGTCTCATAGTGGATGTTACCTCCTGGAAGGAGGTGCTGTGTCTCATAGTGGATGTTACCTCCTGGAAGGAGGTGCTGTGTCTCATAGTGGATGTTACCTCCTGGAAGGAGGTGCTGTCTCTCATAGTGGATGTTACCTCCTGGAAGGAGGTGCTGTGTCTCATAGTGGATGTTACCTCCTGGAAGGAGGTGCTGTGTCTCATAGTGGATGTTACCTCCTGGAAGGAGTGCTGTGTCTCATAGTGCATGTTACCTCCTGGAAGGAGGTGCTGTGTCTCATAGTGGATGTTACCTCCTGGAAGGAGGTGCTGTGTCTCATAGTGGATGTTACCTCCTGGAAGGAGGTGCTGTGTCTCATAGTGCATGTTACCTCCTGGAAGGAGTGCTGTGTCTCATAGTGCATGTTACCTCCTGGAAGGAGTGCTGTGTCTCATAGTGGATGTTACCTCCTGGAAGGAGGTGCTGTGTCTCATAGTGGATGTTACCTCCTGGAAGGAGGTGCTGTGTCTCATAGTGGATGTTACCTCCTGGAAGGAGGTGCTGTGTCTCATAGTGGATGTTACCTCCTGGAAGGAGTGCTGTGTCTCATAGTGGATGTTGCCTCCTGGAAGGAGGTGCTGTGTCTCATAGTGGATGTTACCTCCTGGAAGGAGGTGCTGTGTCTCATAGTGGATGTTACCTCCTGGAAGGAGGTGCTGTGTCTCATAGTGGATGTTACCTCCTGGAAGGAGGTGCTGTGTCTCATAGTGGATGTTACCTCCTGGAAGGAGGTGCTGTGTCTCATAGTGGATGTTACCTCCTGGAAGGAGTGCTGTGTCTCATAGTGGATGTTGCCTCCTGGAAGGAGGTGCTGTGTCTCATAGTGGATGTTGCCTCCTGGAAGGAGTGCTGTGTCTCATAGTGGATGTTACCTCCTGGAAGGAGGTGCTGTGTCTCATAGTGGATGTTACCTCCTGGAAGGAGGTGCTGTGTCTCATAGTGGATGTTACCTCCTGGAAGGAGGTGCTGTGTCTCATAGTGGATGTTACCTCCTGGATGGAGTGCTGTGTCTCATAGTGGATGTTACCTCCTGGAAGGAGTGCTGTGTCTCATAGTGGATGTTACCTCCTGGAAGGAGGTGCTGTGTCTCATAGTGGATGTTACCTCCTGGAAGGAGGTGCTGTGTCTCATAGTGGATGTTACCTCCTGGAAGGAGTGCTGTGTCTCATAGTGGATGTTACCTCCTGGAAGGAGGTGCTGTGTCTCATAGTGGATGTTACCTCCTGGAAGGAGTGCTGTGTCTCATAGTGGATGTTACCTCCTGGAAGGAGGTGCTGTGTCTCATAGTGGATGTTACCTCCTGGAAGGAGGTGCTGTGTCTCATAGTGGATGTTACCTCCTGGAAGGAGTGCTGTGTGTCATAGTGGATGTTGCCTCCTGGAAGGAGGTGCTGTGTCTCCCAAGTGGATGTTAAACCCCGTTGCGTCAGTGTAGCTGGAAATAATGGTTGTGAAGCGCATTGCTCATTTCTGGACACAATCTGTCTTAAGCTACTGTGGTCTTGCTAGACTAAAATTGTAACTGACAAAAAAAGCCCCCTTGGTACTCTTAACAGCGGGGGACAGTTGCTTAATTAACAGCCACAAAGGCAAGTTTTAATTAGGAGTGTCTGTTGTGTACAGGCACTCATGCTGTGCCCACATTAAGAGCCATTAAAGGTGACTACGGATGATGCAGCGCTAGCGAGAGGGTAAATACAGGATGGGGAGTCTGGGAACCTCGTTCATTTTCTCTCTCATTAGCCGTATAGATCTTTACATTAAACAGTTAACTGAAGTTAATGTCAAAATCGCTTACTGTTTGTTCTTTTAGGAAAACACTTTTCATCTTTTCACTGACAACTTAGCAATAGGTGACTATTTAGTTGACAAACGGCTAACGCACGCAGTTTCAGCACAGGATTAATTTGTAATCCTCAAAAGGTTTAAACGCTCGTATTCTGCACATCCAAAGAGACATATTTTTGAAATTTTCATCTTTGAAGATAAATGCATTCTGCATAAGAAGTCACAGCCTCTACTACAATATGGGCTTTGATTCTGTCTAATACGGCAGAGTTTAGACGGCGGCAGCTTCTGTGTTTAATGTATTTCTGTGGCTTGTGCGCACAAAAGATTAAAACGGGACATTTTCATATACAAAGGAAACCCCAAATCTTTCATTATGCAGAGTATTTATTCCCCCCTGAATCTGCTGCAGGGAAAAGGGAAGAATCAAAGTCACCAAGAGGAGAGAATAACAACCTGGTACGGTTTTAGAAAGGCTCGCTGATCCCTATATTCCAGTATTATAGACATGTATCTCCAAGCAACAGTTACACAAACAGTATAATACCGCTTACCGTTTTTCCAGAATGGGTGTCTAGAAACACCAGAACAAAGCAATCTGTGAATTTCTGATTGAGGACAACCTTGATTAAGAAAAAAACAAACAAAAAAACCCCAACAAATTAATAAAGTGCAAGATGACATATAGCCTGAAACGGCAAGTTTACAAAGTTTTACTTTTATAGTCTGACAATCATCATCATTTATATAGCGCCAACATATTCCGTAGCGCTTTATTAGTTTACTGTGTTTATCCCCAATTGTAAACAAACTGGATAAAATAGACAGAGAGGTGAGAAGGCCGCTGCTCACAAGCTTACAATCTATGGGACAATCATTGTTCCGAATATCTCTGCTGCCTAAAACAATTTGTACAGCGAGGATTAACACTTTGCGAAGTGCGTCAAGCATCCTGCTGCAGTGAATGGAGAGGTTAACACTCAGACAAATATATATAATTAATAAATATATTTAAGCCTACTAAAGTATTTCCACTTCCTCACGTTAAATGTGTTTTATGAAAAAATGATTAAAAACAATTCGGACTTACTGACATAAGGGGAACATCTCCCATGAACGCATTTATCACCTATACGAAAATATTATATAATGTAGCAGCTGTAACGCATGTTTATAAATGCAACAAAATATGATTCTTGGTCCACACGGAACGTCCATAAGTTTCAATAAACATCAAATAGAATTAATATATATGGGATACTGTATTTCCTACTATAAACATACAGACATAAGTCACTGAGGACTTCCGCGACCACAGGCCCAATCTCCCAGAAGCCTCTACTCACCAGGTACTGGGTGCTGCTCTCTGTGCTGTGGAAGTGGCGGCAGCTCTGGGGAAAGCGGCTCAGGAGGACTTTGATTAGACTCTGATACCACTGAACACTCATCGAGAGGAGGAAATCCTGTAGGAGAGCAAGTCACAAAGACACCAAGGAGAATAATCACACGTCTCACTAGCACCAATCTGACTGTTCCTTCTTATTATCACAGAATGTCGTTGGGCATAACGATGGACTACAGTCAATGCTGAATGCAAGCCATACGATGTTAGAGGAGGCAGCTCTGGGCCAGGGGTGAAATATTGTATAACATACACCACAGGGGTGATTTGATATGCCAACGATACTCAAACTCCCAACTTCTCTACAAAGAAGCAAGATCAGCTCTAGGTAAAGCCATGCACCATGTACAAATCGTACACCATAAAAGCATTGTTCCATGTCATGCACTGATGGGACCTAAAAAGAGTGAAAACAGCTATGTGCACACTGGACATGGAGCTACATGTCTGGCAGTATCTGTATTATTACACCTGCAATTCTGATTCATATTGGACCAAGGGGAACATACAAGGAATGCTGTGTATGTGTTATAATTAAATCCCTCAAATTTTTTGCTAAACAATAGTATTTTATATTAGTCGTGGATGACTACCCTCTGTTTTGAGGTGGTTTTTATTGTGTTTTATTTACTTTATCACTATTGAGCCCACTCTGACCTAAAATAGTCCCCCTATATTGTGAAATAACCCCGGAACACACAGTTCTCATTATATTCTTTCACTTTTTGCTATATCCTGAGGAGAGCTGCATCCCCCACATCTCCACCACATACTGAATCCCCAACATACTGCACCAAATCACCCACATAAACAAACTTGTAATAACTATAAAATGATCAATGTATGGTTTCCCCTTTAAAGTAGTTACCGTAGATTGATAATTTTACAAGTTATTAATAGATGGTAAAGGGCAGAATCAATGCTCCATACAGTAACTGATAATGAAGAATTTATCGGTGGCTGCCCCTAGTGTCAGTTTTAGCATTTTATATATTGTATTTGGCATCTCGGGTTTGTACAAGGACTCAGAGGATGCCCAACACCATGTACAGTAACAGCTTAATCTAGTTCTAATTTACCTTATTATCCAGGGACAATATTCTTATTCTATATTTCCATAAATGTATATCTTGTACTCCCATGTAACAGCTAATTATAGTACATATATGATAGGTTTGAGGACAGGAGACATGAGACCAATACATCAATTAAAAATTAATATATAGCTTATGTTTGTCTTGTATCTGTATTTGAAAATGTTCAATAAATAAAAATAAATCAATACATAGCACCACAATCCTCTGTATTCACACTCCTCATTTATCTTACATTGCGCCCGTCTTACCAGCTGTGGGTCGATCTCTGCCACACTCCTTCCATGCACGGCATCCAGCAGTTCTTTCAGTTCGCTGGAGCTGAGTTTGCCCAGCCGCAGCTTATCGGAGGAGAGTGGCTCCAGGAGATAAAGGCGCTTCCAAAGGTTATCTCGGCGGCAGTGGCACTTGGCCAGCTGCACCATCTCATCCAGCTGCCTCTTAGCGGCGCTCACTTCTGTACCCAGCAGCGGGAACAGATGTGGATTATAGAGGCTTCCGGAACCATTCTTGCTCTGCTCGGCTTCTAGGACATATTCCTGGCTCTCCATTTCCACTCTCTGGCACTTCTCAAGCTCTGGGGCCCCATCTAGGTCCTGGTCATCCCTCTGGAGCTTCGGTGGTTTTTTGAAGCGTCGCATATCGGCGGTGAGACGCGGAAATAGCTCGCGCTGGCTCGTCATGATGACATAGAAGCGAAGTCTGACAAACAGAGAAGAATATGGCTGTCATGGGGGGTGGCTACAAGACAAGTCTGAGATACATGGCCTGTGTAATGCAGAGAAGGCATCTGTTATACGGAGATGAACACTATGAATATAACACACATACTCAGCTGGGGCTCATTCACACTTTGGCTATTAAGTGCTTTTTTGCATGCTTGGAGGGCAAACCATTCAAGAACAGAAAAGCCATAGGGATTACTGATAGAAGTAGGACAGTGATTTCATACGGTGTGTTTAGTGGCATAAATAAACGTTCCTTGTATTAGAGAGGAAAGATGGCGCTTCCACCCACTACCGCTCGTTACCTCAGGAAGTGACGCTCTTGCTCCGTCTGCTCCTCGAACGGCACAGCATTGTGGCACACCAATAACGATACGTCAAAGTCGTCATGGTGTCTGGCACCCTCCGAGTCCTTGTATGAACCCGAGCTGCCAAATACAAGATATATGCTAAATCGACACTCAGGGCAACCACCGATAAATTCTTCATTATCATTTACTATATGGAGCGTTGATTCTGCCCTTTACCATCTGTTTGTCCTGTCACTAATCAGTACACACCTGGGGGTAAGTGTTTCAAGCTGAGAGTTTCTGGCGGGTTTGAAAAGCAGAGATGTTGCCTATAGCAACCAATCAGATTCTAATTATCATTTAGTACATTCTACAAAGTTCTACATTCTACAGCTAGAATCTGATTGGTTGCTATAGGCAACATCTCCAGTTTTCAAACCCATTGACAGCTTGACCCATTGACCACCTGGTCTGTGCTAGAACTGCCCAAATAGTCTCAGCGTAGGTTTGGTTCAAAGGTGGTCACCAACTGTCTATTGCAGAGGTTCTTATCCTTTACATCCATAATGTCGGGAATAAGCCATTGCTCAACAGGTCATTACCAACAGGCTTACTTTTAATATATTTCCTGTTTTTATTTTAGTACATAAGATATAATCAATGAGAAATTGTATAACTGCACGCAATTAATAGTCATTTTATATGTTGGTTAGCAGCAGAAAATAGGTCTGCGAAGAGCAGAACATGGGGACCCAACCTAAATGGTTAGTTTTTTGGGTTCCAACACAAGGGTCATCAACCCTTAGTCTATTGGCTTCTATAAAAGTGCATGGAATTTAATTTAAAATTCAGTGATAGGAACCGTCCTCCCCCATTCAGAAGCCTGCAGGATCGATGTGGATCTGTCTTCCATAGACCTGTGAGAACATATTATGGGGCACACCATGGAAAACTGGCCAAACATCTTGGACTTCTCTCACCTGTTCCATATGGAGACCAAGCCATACTCGTTCTGTTCTCCAGTGACGCTTTTCTTTCCATTACTCCCCGGCACAGAGGGTCGAACCATTCGTAAAGGCTTCATGTGATAGGTGCTTGCGTGATCCGCTATGTAATTATACAACTGATGGGCAGCGATGATCTCAGTGGGAACAGACAACATCCCCTGATACACATGGTTGCGTCCATACTTGGGGATATCGGGGTGCTGCGAGATGAAGAGCTGTAGGAAGCTGGAGAGGTCATAGCCCTGGCGTAGGGACATGCTGGAACCTAGCAGATACTGGTGGAGGACACGGAGGTGGAAATCATAGCTGAAAGAATGGACGTGCATCAGGTCCCGGACCTTATCGCACTCCTCTGTGAAAAGCATGGACAGCTGCAGGAAGAGGAGAGATTTTGGAGCAATGTATGAAGTCACTGGAGGCTTGCACACGTGCCAGAAGAACATTAAATTTACAACAAACAAAATCTGTGCACCCGTCACCTTTTGAGCCAATAATTATGAAAATGCAGCCAATCAATTTACTAGGAACTTGTGACATCACAAAGACACGTGCCTCATCCTCTTATTGATGTCACCAGTTCTTAGCAAACGGATAGGCCGCACTCTCACGAAATATAGGTTCAGCCTGCAAAACGTCACGGTGACAAGTACACTTTAAGAGTCGGTAACTCTCCACCTGACCAGGCTCCGAATAGCCGCTTATCTGTGCACAAATCTATGAAACCACCATCACCAGTATATGCCAGCGTCCTCTGTGGCCGTTAGCTGTGTAATATTTAGTAAAGCACTTGCTAGCTGACCAATCCACCCATGTGTCAAACTATCACCATCTGCCTGCCAAGGGCACCAGTACCAGCGACACTCTCCCGATCCTCTTTGCCAAGCACCAACCACTGCAAATCCTTGTCTTTTTTTTGTCATCTGTGCGAGTGTTTAAAAATTTGCCCAACACCGAAAAAAAACACACTAACTTAGCCCGGCACCAAAATAAATCACTTAAAAACAAATTAAGCCTCATGAATCCATTGCAGCACAAGCCATGGGCAGCCCAACTATCACCTGCAATGTGTGGTGGAGAGGAGGGTGAGTTTAGGGAGTTAAAGCAGCAAGATATGTTATGTGAGCCACGAGCAACACAAGGAATGGGTAACGTGACATTACAGAAGGAATAAGGAAGAATCACAGGGCTCAACACTCATGAAAGGAGAGCAGACAACTGACTGACAGGCACAACGGTTCCAGAAAGAATATGACAGACCGTGACAGATCTACAAATTAGAGAATGTGATACAAGATCATGAACTCCGTGTCAGACAAAGGCAGGAGACGCTCAGTAGTTTTAGTGACAAACAACAAAAGGATGAAGGACAAGACGTATAGACCACAAAAAGAAACTTTGACGGAAGCGTACAGTTGACCACCAAGCACAGGAGAGAGGGGCCACCAGGGGGGACGTACCGCAGATTCGGAGGCACTTTCTGTGGTACTCCTGCAAGGAGTCCGGATGGAGAGTGCGCCCTGATAAAAGAGGATAGGACACATGTACACAAGAGGAACTACTCTACAACTAGATGGGTAGACACACAAGTAACACCACCATCTCTGAACTGGGCATTTCTAATTCACCCTCCTTAAAAAGCTTCAGTAACACAGAAGGACCTCGAGCAGAGAGAAAGATAAAAATTAGCCGGGTAACTTGGAATACATGATTTTATTTCTACACTAGGATTTGGTCCATACGCTATCTGATATGTCAATCAATCTTCGGTTTCATTTAAGTTTTAATTCAAGCTCTTGAGGAAACCAAATAATCCGTTATCAGAGAGATCACAGCGGTTAATGTTATAGGGGTCCATTGAGGTACAAACTTTCTTACATTGAGATAAACATGTGTAGAAAAATGATGCATGTTATAGAGAAAGATTTATTTGCCAAATTTCCACAAACTTAAACAACATCTGTGTCTGAATAACAAATTCAGACAATGTACTTTTTTATATTCTGTGCAAGAGATTTCCAAAGTTATCATGGAAATACCAATCTCCAACACATACCAATGCTTTTAATCTACAAGCATCCTCTTCACCACTTGTACCAAAATTATATTTATAGAACGTATTAAGATTTGCCATCTCTCATTTCAAGAGTTTACTTGGTGACGACTCACTTACATGTATCGAGAAGAATTTAATCAAGGGATTGGCATCACATACTCCAACAAGGGACATTTATAATGTGTTGGTTGAAATAGTTTTTGTAAAAGGTACAGAGTGATGAAGATTGTTGCAGGGTTACGCTATATTTATAGACAAAGATGGGACCTTTCTTCAGGTGTAAACTAAGAAAATTAGCGTCACTCTGTGGAATCTGTCCGTTCGCCATGTACTTTCTAAGGCAAATGTTTTTCAATCCTGTGAAGTATGACAGTATATAAAGGTTTATCTACTACTCTTTGATATGTTACAAGTTTAAGAACACAAATAAGCAAATATATATATAAACCTACAGAGTGAGCATGGGCAGCAATATGTCTCTGGCCAACTACAAAGGAATCCTGCATCCTAAATTCTACGGGATTAATCCTTTTGTATCAGGATTGCAGACTGTCCTGCGGCAAAACTTAGGAGAAGCCATTGTGTGAGTGGACGCAACATACACGAGAATGCAGCAATTCAGTTCACTAGCACCCAAGTGATGTCACCTCAGATAGACGATCCATAATATATTTACAGTCAGGAGTGCATTGCACAAGTTTTACTAATGAACACTGAAGGAATGACATCAAAACTCTTTATACTGATCTTACTTGCAGGAGTTTATATAGGCATCACTTATAAAGGGGAAGAGAAGAGGAACAATGGCCACTATACTGAATGGCTAGTTCTGCAAGAAGAATTAATATCGCCATCATTGAAACTAGGTAAAGTCCTAAAATAAATTTTTATATATGAAACCCTTAATATTTACCATAGACAAATATAAAATAACATAGAAGCTTAGAGTCCTTTTAATATTGGCTCAGCACACGCAATAGCTGCCGTCTCTATGTGTAGGAGACAGGTAAACTTCAAAGTGCAGCCAATTCATTCACTAAGGACCAGTGACTCCACAGAGACACTTTAAAGAGACTTATATGGACCCATTAGCTATTGTTTAAATAATATATCTCTTTATACTTGGTAAAACAGGAGTACTCCCATGTTCAAGAAACTCAAGTCCAAGATAGCTTACCCCTACGCTTCATTAGCCATGACAGATTGGCCACTAGGGGGCGCTGTATTATAATCATTATAGCTCACTTGTACAAGCCTTATATGAAGAATAATTAACTCCAGCTACACTGGTATATGCAGGTCTCTTAAATGCATATAGACAAAGAAGGTCTAAGTGTTAAATGTGAGGGTGTCAGAGCTGTTATATGGACATAGCGGTGCAGCACGGTGGCTCAGTGGTTAGCACTTCTGCCTCACAGCACTGGGGTCATGAGTTCAATTCCCGACCATGGCCTTATCTGTGTGGAGTTTGTATGTTCTCCCCATGTTTGCGTGGGTTTCCTCCGGGTGCTCCGGTTTCCTCCCACACTCCAAAAACATACTGGTAGGTTAATTGGCTGCTAACAAAATTGACCCTAGTCAATCTGTGTTAGTCTGTCTGTGTGTGTGTGTGTCTGTGTATATATTAGGGAATTTAGACTGTAAGCTCCAATGGGGCAGGGACTGATGTGAGCGAGTTCTCTATACAGCACTGCAGAATTAGTGGCGTTATATAAATAAATGATGCTGATGATGATGATGATACCGGCCCTCGTTATGTAGTTTCCTAGTCCCATCATTTATATGGATTCCTATATTTCATAGCAGATAGTGTGAGTGTGGATTTTTATTTCCCAATAAAGAAATCAAGGTTGTTACTGAACTGCATCCAGGAAGCAGAGACATCTTTAGTTGCATATAGTCTGTTATTTTCCGCCATCGGACTGCACATTGTATACGAGCTTGTTACATTAATTGCTAAGAGCTAATAAATCCCTCCAGCAGATATCCTCTCACACAGTGATAATCAACAAGGCCAATTAGGCGTGATCACAGCATCTGTGTGTCACACCGGTGACAGGAGCAGTTAGCGCCAGGGTATAAACATCTCAGCCCCTCGCCGTTGCAAAGGGAAATCTGTGCCGGAAAGATGAATCCGTTAACCCAATAAGGGTTCTCAATCATCCTCCCCCCATCCTGGGGCACCACCGGTCCCTCGCTTCACACAGACTTTAATGCAATGACCCGTGCAGCTCTGGTTATTAACCGCACATCTTCCTGGTGGCTGCGGGGTACCGCTCAGCCGAGAAGAAATGAATCAGTGTAACTAGCAGACGAACGACTGAACAGAGACGCAGCGTGATAAAAAGGTGAGCGACTCCCCAAACAGGGATAACAAAGTAACCTGTTAGTCATTAACTGCAATTAATACAAAAAAGGTATAAAACTATAATAAAAAGAACATGACTAACAGAAATGAGCAAAAGTCTAGAAATTATTGGTAAAATGCCCTCCACCGACCCCTAAATAAAACACACAAATGACACAAATACAGGTAACCATATACAGACATTGCCAAATGGAAACTTCTCTCCCAATCACGTATAACCACATCTCCAAATTTCGGCCAACCTTTGCATTGTCAAATCGGTCACATTTGACAATTGACTGTAAAGTAAATTAAGGCAGGAGGGGACACTGAGTGGTACATATGGAAACGTGGATGTAGCCGACATCAAACCATCAGACATTTGCATTTACTAATTTCAAGATGAAAAGTCCTCGACGCACTGCGATATTTATCCTGATTGCCAGGAGGTTGAGCAGAAGTTGGGCGTACTTGGGCGTAGAGGGCATTCCAAGGATGCGAGCGACACGTTACCCTGGAACGCCCTCTTCAGGCAGGGTCGACCAGCTGCCACACAGTCCCTCACATTAAATATTGTAATGTGGCCAAGAAGTTTCCATCCTCTAACATACAGCAGACCATGGATAAGGTGCAGACATTATCCCAGGTCATCCTCATCCCAGGTCAGAGAATTAGTAACATAACAATTATTTAGAACTAATCATTCACAGATGAATATACTTGTGCTCCAAATAAGATATATGGAAAGACACAAAAAGGAAGTGGACCCTGACCGATCAAATTGCTGACATGTTGTTACAAGGTTAATACACATTTGCACTATGTTAATAAATGACCCTATAGAATCACACTACCGCTACCTGACAGCACAGACATGTGAACACTAGTGATCTATAATATCACTTTCACAAGCACAGGGTAGATCCCAACTCAAAATAATCGAATACATATTATACACAAGTTTCAGTCCAGGATACCCAAATATCAATATATTTTGAATAAATCCCTATGAAATGGAACCTGTCAAAACCACATAATCTGTCTATTCAACCAAGGCAAACAGAAATACTTTTAAAATATAAACTTTTCATCCTACTTCCAAATGTTACTTGAGAAGAGCCATATCCTACTTTACACTACCAGGCAGGAAATCAATTACTAGCGAAGTCTTGTCAGAGTCTCATCACGCAAGTGCGCACATTCTCAGTGATGTCACTGGTTCCTAGTGACTGGATAGGCTGCACTATCAGTGATGTCACTGGTTCCTAGTGACTGGATAGGCTGCATTCTCAGTGATGTCACTGGTTCCTAGTGACTGGATAGGCTGCATTCTCAGTGATGTCACTGGTCCCTAGTGACTGGATAGGCTGCATTCTCAGTGATGTCACTGGTCCCTAGTGACTGGATAGGCTGCATTCTCAGTGATGTCACTGGTCCCTAGTGACTGGATAGGCTGCATTCTCAGTGATGTCACTGGTCCCTAGTGACTGGATAGGCTGCATTCTCAGTGATGTCACTGGTCCCTAGTGACTGGATAGGCTGCATTCTCAGTGATGTCACTGGTCCCTAGTGACTGGATAGGCTGCACTCTCAGTGATGTCACTGGTCCCTAGTGACTGGATAGGCTGCACTCTCAGTGATGTCACTGGTTCCTAGTGATTGGATAGGCTGCATTCTCAGTGATGTCACTGGTTCCTAGTGACTGGATAGGCTGCACTCTCAGTGATGTCACTGGTTCCTAGTGATTGGATAGGCTGCATTCTCAGTGATGTCACTGGTTCCTAGTGAATGGATAGGCTGCACTCTCAGTGATGTCACTGGTCCCTAGTGAATGGATAGGCTGCACTCTCAGTGATGTCACTGGTTCCTAGTGACTGGATAGGCTGCATTCTCAGTGATGTCACTGGTCCCTAGTTCCTGTTTTTTGTCTTTCACTAAATTGTGAGCCCTTGAAATTAGTGAGAATCGTTAATTTGTGGTGACAGGTTCACTTTAAATGTAGCATTTGAAAGTGGAAGGATAACAAAGAGATGATGTATGTATATATGGTGTATGTGTAGAGGTACCTGCGAGTTGACAGACTGGCCCATTGGGATGCGGGAACATTCCAGTGCATATTGCTTCACACAAAAATAACATCCCTGTAGGAGAGAGACACAAATCATCACAGTTCTAGGGCCACCCCCTCCCAACTCAGCATTCCCAGTCATAGGCGTGTGCAAGGGGTGGGGATATTAGGAGGATGAGGGGGTAATGGATAATGATGATGAAGATGAAAGGGGGTTAAAGATGATGGATGAATGTTATAATGCCTTTAAAAAAATAAAAAAAAATAGTACGTTCCTAATGAAATGTGCTGCACACTCCTATTCTCCCAGTTCTATCACAGCCACCAACCTGGAAGGAGAGCTCCATCAGCACGATCCCTCCAGGCAGCGCCCTCTGCAGGTGGTAAGTGATAACTGTAGAACTTGTACTCTGCAAAACATAAACAGACTATAAATCTGGGCCCACGTCTTCATAGTAAATTTGTAGAACTCCGATAACCCGGGCCCGATTAATAATTATATGCCCCCTCTTTTATCCTCCTGAGGGCACTAAACTAAAATGAAAAATACAGAGTTTATAAATAGTTTCCAGAGACACTTTCCTGCTCTATACAAGCACCTCACATGATGTACGGCCTAGACGGGCCTTTGTACACCACATCTATATTTGTACAGATAAGAGAATGAAGAAAGAAGAATTGTAGTGTTTTTTTGTTTTTTTTTAATACTGAAGGTATAGTGACACCGCTATCGTCAACAAATGTCAGGAACACACCTTTAAAATACAGGGCTGTGCCTGAAAATTGGGGACAGTTGACAACAAAGGAAAAACGGCAACAGATATCACCGTAGTGGGCGGAGTCTTCCTCCTTGTTAGATGTCCACCTCATACTGCGACCAGCTATACCTCCCATAAGCTCAACGTTACGAAAGAAAAATACCTAAGTCCTCAATAACCAAATTTTGCCCAATTATCTGGCCTCTAACAAAGCTTTTCTGCAACCTTCACACTCATGGTGAACTCCGGACTCACCTTAGGACTACCCTCGCATTTGGGCTTTGAAGTTCTGTTCTCCGGGGCCAACGAGGCCACTGGTCTAATCCGCGCCGTGCTACAATACACAGAAAAAAATTCAATCACTGGTTTTTATCAATTTCCCTTGATAATTTACTCTCTATTGTCCACATCAGTTCTTTGTATATAAAAGTATTTCTAGATTCTGTTTTACTTCTTAACATTTTTTTTCATACATATGAAAACATGGCCCATAAGCCTTTATAACCCATGCACAGAATAGTTTACGGGAACGTGACGCGTTCCTGACCAGGAGCTGCCACCACGAGAACCATGCGGGTGCTGGAGAGGTAGAGCCGCAAGGCAGAACGCTGACAGCTGCCATCAGACAGTGTCACCTAAACCCACAACTGTTACTCTACCTCTCCAGCGTCTTTAGTGCTTACAACCTCGAAGCTCCTGCAAGATTGCATGGAATGGGTTTCCAAAGGGTGAGGGGATGAGAGGGACGCTTAGAAGAACGCCACCCAAGATGGGGTTTCTGAGTCCATAAAGCTGGCAAGGGACCTCTTAATTACATAACATTAAAGGAATGTCGCAGCGACATGGCAGAACAGCACATCCAACAATAGCATATTTGCACCCATACGCATAACTGTACATATCTCAAAATGCGTTAGGCTCAGCATCGGCAGCACACATGTGCCTGATATATGCCAAGTCATCATCAGCATGTATCAGGCGCAAAAGATACACCTCCCAACAGGCGTATAAGCGTATTCCTGCAGGTCTGCATGAGCTGCTCTTAATGTACTTGGCCTATGTCAGACTGCCGCTTACCTCCCTCATTCCGCCACTCCAGTCATAGAGATGGAGCCAGTCTGTGCTGGCGCATACGCATCCGCTATCTTTATTAACATGAGCAATTTACGCTACACAACTAACGGTAACAATAGAAGTTTTTATTTGTTGTGAACGTTGACAATGGCGGACCAATACCAAACTCGTTTGCATCACATTGGGACCCGTTTTACCCGTTATGTGTTGTTTCTTTTTCTCTTCACTAAGGGGCAATTAAGTGCGAAGTCCTGTAGGAAGATTGCGCAAGGTTCAATCATGGGTTAAAATCGTCGCATATTTTTGGTCTTACCTCTTAGGGATACAAGCAAGAAGAAGTAAAGATTTCAGTACCGTAAATGGTCGTGCGGCGCAAATTAACACCTCATGGTTAACTGAAACCACAGCTTAGTGTCTGCGGTACGTTTCCTTTAGTTTGGAGAAGAGTATTTACTGGTAACTTAGACCGTAACTACCTGGAGCCAACCTAAATATGGCGTAGGCTATGGAAGCGGACGAACCCAACCCCGGAATGAGAGAAGTTTGACATGCAGGGCTTCAGTGACCCAGAAAGGGGAAAGCAGCGTCTGGAAAGGGCACTCACCTGCGTGCGGGAGAGGCGGGGCGCAGCTGTACCAGGATAAACCCAGTGCTCTGCAGGTACTGAATGTATTGCTGCATAAACGCCGTGCACAGCTCCTGCAGCCACGGCTCCTCCTTGGCTTTGCTGAGCGGCATATCATTGGAATCGCAACTGTAACTGCGATCTCTGCCCGAGTTACTGGAGTCGTTGGATTGGTGCCGTTTCTGGGTAGAGACAGAAGTTTGTGACACGGACGAAGCTCATGTAACAATCGCATGCAGAGTAATGCGGGGAGCTGGCTAGCTATGGCTCTCCAGCTGTTGTGAAACCACAAGTCCCAGCATGCGCACGATGGGTCTTGTAGTTCCGCAGCTGCTGGAGAACCATAGTTGCCCTTGCTCTAATGAGATCAGAATACCTTGCCCTCACTCCTGCATTGGTCATTGTGGACTTGCGCTTGGAACGACGGGTCGAACAACAGAGGGGTGGCACAGTAATGGACCAGCCTGGCGGACTGTTTCAGGGTGTCTAGGTCGGCAGCCTGCGGAAATAAAGTCGGTGATTAAATCGATATTGTGCCTGGTGATGGAGCAGATAGAGGGGACGGAGACGGTGAGGAACAAATCTGAACGTAAGATGGAGATGGCAGATGGAGCGGCACTTACACTGATTGGCATATTAGACTGTGCGGACCTCTGCTGCCAAGTCACAAAGAGATTTTCAATCTTAAGTTGTTTCTCCATCTCTAGAAAAGGAAAACGTGGATGTTAGATACAAACAAGAGCACTCCAAATAAGTCACGTGCAGACCTAATAGCGCACTAAACACACAACATGTCGATGGGCTGATACTACAACTGTGTGATTACGTGCGCTCCATCTTGGACGTCAGCTGTGCGGTGGAGTCCAGCAACGGGGTTTCATTCTCACCTCTCCTTTCGGTGCTTTTAATCTCTGAGAACTGAGCTCCGTGACACGACACAGTGTCCACCTCAGAAGAGGGATGCATGGGCTTCACGGGCATGACGTCCCTGAGGACCTCATCGAAAGGCACAATGTCCGGGGGGTAGTGTAAGGACGGGAGACTGCGGCCCGAGTTCCCCAGCCGGGTCTGCTCTTTGTAAGGAGGGGGCGTGGAGCTTCTGATCAGGGCATCGACCTCCAGGGTGGAATTCAGGAATGGGTTGGGATCCTGAAAAGGAGTAAAAACAAAATGAAAATAAAGATTCTATACACATTGGGACTAAATATATATTATTATTATTATCGTAGATTTGTAAGGCACCACAGTGCTCCGCAGCGCCGTACAGTAGGGATAACAGGACATACATAAAACAGGGACATACATAAAACAGGGACATACAAGGCAGACAAAATAAATACAGACATGAAAACAAAGGGTATGAAGGACCCTACTCATTAGAGAGCTTACATTCTAAGTAGAAGCTGAAACAAGAGGAGCGAGTGTGGCTGAGTGTAGATTGGGACAGTTGTGAAGGTGCATTAGTGTGAATAGTATTATTGGGGGGGGGGGAGAATAAGTTTAGCCTTAAAAAAAAAGAAAAAAAAAAAAAGGGAAGATGAGTTTTTAGATCATCTCTAAAGATTTAAAGGCTGTGTGATAGCCTGGGCGTGGTAGGGAATTCTCTACCACATAGGGAATAAGTCTAGAAGTCTTGTAGGCGCAAGTGAAGGTTGTTACCAGAGACGAGACAAGGTGCAGGTCAGAGGTAGATCTAAGAAGCCGGGAGGGAGAGTATTTTGATGTGAGACTTGAGATGTATGCAGGGGTGTTGTTGAGGGCTCTGTAGGTAAGGGTGAGTAATTTGATTTGGATACTAGAGGACACAGGGAGCCAGTGTAGGGATTTGCAGAGTGGTGCAGCAGATGTGGAGCGGTGAGAGAGGAAGATCAGTCTTGCAGCAGCATTTAGGATGGATTGAAGTGTGGATATATGGGTGTCAGGAATGCCAGATAGCAGGAGGTTGCATTAGTCAAACAGGAAATGATGAGAGAATGGATGAGAGTTTTGGTAGCATATTGAATAAGAAAAGGGCGTATTCTGGCAATGTTTTTAAGGTGGAGTCGACAGGACTGGGAGAGAGTCTGGATGTGAGGAATAAAGCAGAGGGTGGAGTCAAGTGTGACATCAAGGCAGCAGGTTTGGGAGACTGAGGAAATAATGGTGTTATTGACAGTGAGGGAGATTGATTCTGGCAGGAGGGAAGATAATATTATATATATATATATATATATATATTTAATGTACAACACTGCCTTCCTGTGTCTCTATGGCTCCCCCATCATATTACTGTAGAACACTGCCTGTAGCTCTATGGCAACCCACTCCCAAACCTATTAATGGGTATTCAGACTAAACAGGCATTCATCAAGTAAACACTAGTGTCCATTTGCTGGATGAGATATACAAGTTGGAGCACAATACGCGACTACAATTAAGCTCAGTATAAGTATTGGCAGATGCACAGGAAAAGTCGGCATTTACTACACTGTTAGCCAGAACCATTTTTTTGTAATAATATTCAAAATTAAAAAAACATTTCAATGGCTTACGGCCGACTGTCAGAGGGAATGACAGAATACACCCTGGTTTATTTGGGCGACATAAATATATTTAACCAGCATCGTGAAAATGATGGCAAAACCTGGTGTGAATGATAAAAACTAAAAACTTTATTTACGTCACGCTGACTTGCTCTACTACAAATTTATCCTGTCCTCTTACCACAGTGGCCACTAGATCCCCAAGCTAACCTACGTTAAGACCCCAATATCTGCTTTGTCTACCAAAACGAATTGTCTTTGCCATCTTCAACCTGTTTCTCTGGCCACCACCCCTCATTCATCCCTTACTGCCCCCGACGTCACCAAAGACTTCAAAAGCAAAACTGAACTATCCTTCAATAAATCCCCTATTGCCAGATTCAAACACCTCATACCCACCCTTGGCTATCTATCTTCAGATCTTTCTCAATGTTATGGAGGACAAGGTCTTCACACTCCTCTCTCTTCTCCCCCCGGCCTGTCCCCTTGAGCCTGTGAGTTCCCAAACCCTCCCTTCTTGCCCATATCTAGCGCTCACCTCCTCAACCTCCCCCTCTACACTGGCACTTTCCCTTCCATCTTCAAAGATGTACAAATCGTTCCTATACTCAAGAAACAATCTCTCGACATTAATCCTCTCTTCAACTACCGCTCCTCCCTCTGCTTAATTATACAATATACTTGTGTACAACGGCTTAATCCAGTTTCTCTCCTCTAACTCACTCCTTGACCCTCTGCCATTGGGCTTCTGTCCTATACAATGCAGAGACTGCCATCTGCTCACAGCTAAGTTGAAGCATTACTTCTCCATATTTATCCTCCTCAACCCCCTCTGCTGCTTTCGATACACCTACTTTTCCTGCACATCCTTCACTCCCTTGGCCTTCAAGGTGCTGCGCTTTCTGTTCTCCTATTAGCTTTCCTCATTTAGTGTCTCTCTTTCTGACACATTCTTCTCTTTAATTGAGCTGTCAGGGTCCCTCTACTTTCCTTCTCTTTCTCTTGGTAGAATTCCTATGCCCCTTCGACCTCCACTATCACATTTATACAGACAACACCCAAATCTACCTCCCCTCCCCTGACCTCTCTTCTCCTCTATCTCTCTACTGTCCAACTGCCTCTCCACCATTTTGACTCGGATGTCTCAATACTAACCAAAGGACTACATATCCAAAACTGAGCTCCTCACCCACCACCCCAGTAAACGGGTTATGTTAAGCCCTGCACTAGCCACATTTTTCATTCAGATATTAAAATGACTAATTAAGTCACCACTCACACTCGTCAGTATACCACAGTTACAGCATGCAGTTATCCATTTAGACCATATACCAGCATTTGTGCGTTCGGAAGCCAGCGGTTACCTGCTTACTGTCCTCGTGCCAAGGGGTATCCGAGAAACAGTAGTGGTGGAAAAGTCCTAACTTCTGACTCAGGAGACAATGCACCACGTGGGCCCGGGCGTTCTGCCACTGGATTAAACGCACCAGTGAACGACTCAGAGATGCGCCCAGATCTGGGGACCAGTTGTACGTGTATAGGGTCAGCTGTGGGAAAGAATCAAACAAAAAGTCTCATTATCTTGAGAGAAAAGCCCAAGCGGCTCCAAAATGGAAATGGAGACATTACAGTATAACTTCAGTGTCACCTTTTTGTCTTGTATTTCGATGAACAGGAACCGCTGTCGAGGAATTAAACCACTGATTGAGGTTGATAAATCCAAAGGTCTATCGGCTGAGCCGAGCTCCATGGCCTCAAAACGTTGGAATCCTTTTTGAGCTGCGAGTACAAGAGGTATTTGAGCCGGAGTAGGACTAGTGAGGGGGGATCAAAGTGGTCTTCTACCATCAGACACCTTTAATTTTTTGGATTGACAAATACCCTCCTGCAATTTTTGAACAATTCATTGCTTTATCTTTATTATTGCCCTGGTTGTTTTCCATCAAAGCTTTTATATAATCAAGGAAGTTATTTTTGTTTCTTTTGTATATTGCAGAAAACTGCTTTATGGATACAAGTATATCCTATACATAGAACATTAAAAACTCTGCCTGGTATATATAAAGGCATTAGTGAAAGACACAGACACCACAAAGAGAGTATTTTGAGTATAAGGTTTTTGTTTTTTTTAAATTGTTTGGTTAACGTGTCCTTTAACCCAGCCCGTGGTGCTTACACCCTAACAGTCATATCAGTGGCCGTGGAGGAGGCAGGTATTTTAATTTCACAGGCATGTGTGTGTTGTGGAAGAGGTCTCTAGGTAAAGATTTAGAAGACGATAGAAGTGATGACAATTACTCCGTGCACCCCTATTGGTGTGTCTCACGCCCCACCAATCACCCACAGGTGCTCGGTTTGCAGCGTACCAAACAAGAAAAAACAAACAAACAAAAACTTACACATGTTCAACTTACAGCCCTCATCACTATTATTTTCTGTACCATCCTCCTCCTCTTCATCCTCACCTGAACACACAGGGAGCAAAGAACAGAGGCTAAGAATGTCAGGACTTCGATTCCAGCAGGGAAGGCCTCAATGGATTGTAGTCAATGATTAATAACGTACAGCGTTAAATAGATTGGTTACCTAGCGCTATACTTATTAGGGTCTGAGAAACAAAGACACGTAACCCCAGTAGCGATACATTGTAACAATGTGTTTGAGGGTGACTCACCCTGCTCAGTGTTGTATCTCCACTGGCGGAAGTTACGCCCCAGCAAGATCATCTCCCGGGCAGCGGCAGGTCGAGTTGGACTATGCTGGTTAGCAGAATAAGGCACAAACACTGGTCCTTCGGGGCCACTGGTGAAATAAAACTTGAGAATTAAAACAAATCTGTACAGGAATAAAATCATATTCTTAGAAAATTTTCAGCTATCGCAAGTGATTGTCTAATAACCGCCTGAACCTACCTGTCCCCCTTTCCATAGTGTGACCTCTCTGTCACCACATCTCTCCCCCGATTCAGAGAATCTAAGACTTACCTGATTTTTTCAAACACTCTGACGTTGGTGTCGCTGGCCAGAGATGAAATGATATTGAAAAGTTCGGTCAGGACGGAGGGAAGGAGGAATCGAGACACCGTCTGTGCGGAGCAGAGCTGGATGGACGGACAGCCTGCAGGTGGACAGGAAGGAATCAAGAGGGCCAGTTAGAATATAAAGAAATATATGTCAGAAATATCAATCTTAGCCACACATTGTGTTCTCAATGGCCATTTATAGGCTGAACAAATAGCAATGAGAATCCAGCCTACTCATTTTACTAGGCTGTACATCACATTGATGTCACAGGTTAGTCAAGGGATAGGCTGCACCCTCAGTGATGTCACTGGTTCCCAGTGACTGGATAGGCTGCACTCTCAGTGATGTCACTGGTTCCTAGTGACTGGATAGGCTGCACCCTCAGTGATATCACTGGTTCCCAGGGACTGGATAGGCTGCACCCTCAGTGATGTCACTGGTTCCTAGTGACTGGATAGGCTGCACCCTCAGTGATGTCACTGGTTCCCAGGGACTGGATAGGCTGCACTCTCAGTGATGTCACTGGTTCCCAGTGACTGGATAGGCTGCACTCTCAGTGATGTCACTGGTTCCCAGTGACTGGATAGGCTGCACTCTCAGTGATGTCACTGGTTCCCAGTGACTGGATAGGCTGCATTCTCAGTGATGTCACTGGTTCCTAGTGACTGGATAGGCTGCACTCTCAGTGATGTTACTGGTTCCTAGTGACTGGATAGGCTGCACTCTCAGTGATGTCACTGGTTCCCAGTGACTGGATAGGCTGCACCCTCAGTGAGGTCACTGGTTCCCAGTGACTGGATAGGCTGCACTCTCAGTGATGTCACTGGTTCCTACTGACTGGATAGGCTGCACTCTCAGTGATGTCACTGGTTCCCAGTGACTGGATAGGCTGCACTCTCAGTGATGTCACTGGTTCCCAAGGACTGGATAGGCTGCACTCTCAGTGATGTTACTGGTTCCTAGTGACTGGATAGGCTGCACTCTCAGTGATGTCACTGGTTCCCAGTGACTGGATAGGCTGCACCCTCAGTGAGGTCACTGGTTCCCAGTGACTGGATAGGCTGCACTCTCAGTGATGTCACTGGTTCCTACTGACTGGATAGGCTGCACTCTCAGTGAGGTCACTGGTTCCCAGTGACTGGATAGGCTGCACTCTCAGTGATGTCACTGGTTCCCAAGGACTGGATAGGCTGCACTCTCAGTGATGTCACTGGTTCCCAGTGACTGGATAGGCTGCACTCTCAGTGATGTCACTGGTTCCCAGTGACTGGATAGGCTGCACTCTCAGTGATGTCACTGGTTCCCAGTGACTGGATAGGCTGCACTCTCAGTGATGTCACTGGTTCCCAGTGACTGGATAGGCTGCACTCTCAGTGATGTCACTGGTTCCCAGTGACTGGATAGGCTGCACTCTCAGTGATGTCACTGGTTCCCAGTGACTGGATAAGCTGCACTCTCAGTGATGTCACTGGTTCCTAGTGACTGGATAGGCTGCACTCTCAGTGATGTCACTGGTTCCTAGTGACTGGATAGGCTGCACCCTCAGTGATGTCACTGGTTCCTAGTGAATGGATAGGCTGCACCCTCAGTGATGTCACTGGTTCCTAGTGACTGGATAGGCTGCGCCCTCAGTGATGTCACTGGTTCCTAGTGAATGGATAGGCTGCACTCTCAGTGATGTCACTGGTTCCTAGTGACTGGATAGGCTGCATTCTCAGTGATGTCACTGGTCCCAGTGAATGGATAGGCTGCACCCTCAGTGATGTCACTGGTTCCTAGTGACTGGATAGGCTGCGCCCTCAGTGATGTCACTGGTTCCCAGTGACTGGATAGGCTGCGCCCTCAGTGATGTCACTGGTTCCTAGTGAATGGATAGGCTGCACCCTCAGTGATGTCACTGGTTCCCAGTGACTGGATAGGCTGCACCCTCAGTGATGTCACTGGTTCCTAGTGACTGGATAGGCTGCGCCCTCAGTGATGTCACTGGTTCCTAGTGAATGGATAGGCTGCATTCTCAGTGATGTCACTGGTTCCTAGTGACTGGATAGGCTGCATTCTCAGTGATGTCACTGGTCCCAGTGAATGGATAGGCTGCACCCTCAGTGATGTCACTGGTTCCCAGTGACTGGATAGGCTGCACCCTCAGTGATGTCACTGGTTCCTAGTGACTGGATAGGCTGCGCCCTCAGTGATGTCACTGGTTCCTAGTGACTGGATAGGCTGCGCCCTCAGTGATGTCACTGGTTCCTAGTGAATGGAAAGGCTGCACTCTCAGTGATGTCATTGGTTCCTAGTGAATGGATAGGCTGCATTCTCAGTGATGTCACTGGTCCCAGTGAATGGATAGGCTGCGCCCTCAGTGATGTCACTGGTTCCTAGTGACTGGATAGGCTGCGCCCTCAGTGATGTCACTGGTTCCTAGTGACTGGATAGGCTGCGCCCTCAGTGATGTCACTGGTCCCAGTGACTGGATAGGCTGCGCCCTCAGTGATGTCACTGTTTCCCAGTGAATGGATAGGCTGCACTATCAGTGATGTCACTGGTTCCCAGTGACTGGATAGGCTGCATTCTCAGTGATGTCACTGGTTCCCAGTGACTGGATAGGCTGCACTCTCAGTGATGTCACTGGTTCCCAGTGACTGGATAGGCTGCATTCTCAGTGATGTCACTGGTTCCCAGTGACTGGATACGCTGCACCCTCAGTGATGTCACTGGTCCCAGTGAATGGATAGGCTGCACTCTCAGTGATGTCACTGGTTCCTAGTGAATGGATAATCTGCGTTCTCATTAATGTTGGCTTAGAACACACTCTGGCTGTAGGTGATAGGTGAACTATAATATGACATAGCTGAGCACAGAGGGAAAACATATGTAACTGGGTTATATAATGACTGGCAGGACTCTGCATTACACACACCTAGCTGACTCATGAAGTTCATCCACTGTAGACAGGTCTGACTGTATAAGGGGTGCAGGGTGCCCGCTTCGCCCTCCTCCAGCTGTACCTGCCGCTTCCTGCATAGGATATATGGAAGGTTGCATCACTGGCTTTAGGGAAGACAAGGATCTAGGGAGCGAGGGACAATAGACACTACCTCTGTGCATGTTCCATGCGGATACCAGGCTTGTCTGGGTAACTTGGAACCTTAAGACTCTCTGTCTTGTGCCGCCGTCTCGTCCTCGGTTCCTCGGTGCGTTCACAAACTATATCATCAGTGGTTTTTGGGGGTCCCAGCTCAGCACTGTCAGGTTTACTCTGATAATAGCACAACAAGAATCAGATTACTGTGAGTTGATATGTTAAAAAATTAAATCACATTATCCGGTCCTATATAATAACACACTTTCTACAAATGCTGCCTCCTTACCAGCATGTCCCAGAAGCTTCTGCGCCCGGTTTTACTAGGAGGGGTGTTTGGGTCTGTGCAGGAGGGAGACACCGATGGCGGGAGGCTTATCGGGGAGGGGCGGGGCTTGTTAGATGACTGAGCCAATCCCTTCATATCAGGCTGTGATTGGGAGGGGTCCTTTCCTAAAAGCAGAGGAAGGAAAATGATCGCACACAGGTCGCACAATCTATTCTGATTATATAGGCGTAACGTGCCCCCTGCTACCATTTATAGCAGCTTCCTGTTCCGCTGGGCTCACGGGATCCACACAGAGGGGCACCTGCAGGATGTGGAACTCGATGACGACATCACAAAGCGCGTGACGCAGCGAATTGGAGAGCCGCTCAGATAACTGGGAGGAGCTGATGTTCCCTTTCTCCCAAACGTCAAAACGCACCAAAATAAGAGACGCTGGAACACAAGAGGCAAGGTTAGGACGAGAGGACAGAAGAGCTAATAGGGAGAGGACAATGGGCGACATCTACCTGGATGGTCAGTGCTGGAATCCGGCATAAACCTGCTGACTCTTGTCAGAGACTCAAACGTGCTGACGCTGAGCAGATGCGACGTTGTAGAGGGGCAAAGCAGAGGTGGTCCTGACCTCTCCCCATACGCCTGCGCTAGAAGCGCCCCCTGCTGATCCACAAATGACAACGCAATGCAGGCGATGCCTAAAGGGAAATCAGAGTCACATTAATGGCAGATCCATATACTTCTGATTGTCATACGTGGGCATACATCAAGTGGCAATACTCTGCCCGTAGAATGGCACAGAACAGGGCTGAGGCACCCAGGCGCTATGACCATCAAAGGTTAATAAACAGTTTTATGCTTTAACCCTAAAAACCAAAACATCCCATTCATCAACATGCTCTTTGCATTACGTATAAATAAAGAGGCTGATACACTGTAGCAGATTTGGTGGATCCAAGCTACACATCCGTTTATACCTCTCTGAATCTTTGAGTGCAGTTTTGCAAAAGGATTGCACTAAAGACACTAAACAAGTGTGAACGTTCCTCCTTATGCGTGATCTTTAGTTACAGTTTATAACAAAATAATTTATAACAAACTGAACAAGATGACACAAATGTTCATACTGTTTATTGTGTAGAATAGAATGGATGGACGCTACCATTATATAGCAAGTAAATGATTCCCTACAAGTGGAAGAAACACAGCGTACATACTGTTCATCTACTAGACAGCAGCGGATAATCAGGGTTGTAGTCCAGAAGAGGGGAAACAATAAAAGCTGGACTGTCTCAGAATTGGCGTTAAAGTCTAGTAAAGACGACACGATAAATCACAATTCTATTATTAACACTTATTTACATAGAATCAGCAGAATCCACAGTGCTCTACAATTAGGAACATGAAAACTTTGTAGCGTCGGAATCCAGAAACTGCCAAATAAAGTTTACTTAGTGCAGCATTTTTAGCTAAACTAATCCATAGTGGATGAATTATAGGGGCCAAAATAACAAAGCATTATGAAACAATACACAATTGGTGTTGTGTATAACGAAACACTATTTGGTAATACATAGTGGATAACAGGTGTTGTGTATAACCATGATGTATTAGGTAATTCACAGTGGATGATGGGTGTTATACTCTGATGTGTCTGTATAACAAAGTACTGCCAGAGAACATACAGGGACAGAGACGCTCGTTACCTTTCCCTCCTGTGCCTTGTCCTCCAGGCTTATTATACAGGAACAGGTCCAGCTCCGGGAGGGAGTTGTGGTAATAATGCTACAAAACAAACAATGTTTGATTTCACAAACACACAACAGAAAACAGAGCCCACAAGCACATTACAGGGCGACACATCCCAAAAATATTAACTATGGACACTGAGTAATTGCACAGCTAAGAGATTCAGACAGCGGAAAGATTGTGTGTCTGATACAAATTACAAATGCTGACGCTGCACTGACTGTGACCTGCGATCAGTACGTGGGAAGGACACAGCCGTGATACTAACCATTTATATACCGTGCCCGGTAATACAGCCCTCCGTACTACTACTAACCATTTATATACCGTGCCCTGTAATACAGCCCTCCGTTCTACTACTAACCATTTATATACCGTGCCCTGTAATACAGCCCTCCGTTCTACTACTAACCATTTATATACCGTGCCCGGTAATACAGCCCTCCGTTCTACTACTAACCATTTATATACCGTGCCCAGTAATACAGCCCTCCGTACTACTACTAACCATCTATATACCGTGCCCTGTAATACAGCCCTCCGTTCTACTACTAACCATTTATATACCGTGCCCGGTAATACAGCCCTCCGTTCTACTACTAACCATTTATATACCGTGCCCTGTAATACAGCCCTCCGTACTACTACTAACCATTTATATACCGTGCCCGGTAATACAGCCCTCCGTTCTACTACTAACCATTTATATACCGTGCCCTGTAATACAGCCCTCCGTACTACTACTAACCATTTATATACCGTGCCCGGTAATACACCCCTCCGTTCTACTACTAACCATTTATATACCGTGCCCTGTAATACAGCCCTCCGTTCTACTACTAACCATTTATATACCGTGCCCTGTAATACAGCCCTCCGTTCTACTACTAACCATTTATATACCGTGCCCGGTAATACAGCCCTCCGTTCTACTACTAACCATTTATATACCATGCCCTGTAATACAGCCCTCCGTTCTACTACTGACCATTTATATACCGTGCCCGGTAATACAGCCCTCCGTTCTACTACTAACCATTTATATACCATGCCCAGTAATACAGCCCTCCGTTCTACTACTAACCATTTATATACCGTGCCCGGTAATACAGCCCTCCGTACTACTACTAACCATCTATATACCGTGCCCTGTAATACAGCCCTCCGTTCTACTACTAACCATTTATATACCGTGCCCGGTAATACAGCCCTCCGTTCTACTACTAACCATTTATATACCGTGCCCTGTAATACAGCCCTCCGTACTACTACTAACCATTTATATACCATGCCCGGTAATACACCCCTCCGTTCTACTACTAACCATTTATATACCGTGCCCTGTAATACAGCCCTCCGTTCTACTACTAACCATTTATATACCGTGCCCGGTAATACAGCCCTCCGTTCTACTACTAACCATTTATATACCATGCCCTGTAATACAGCCCTCCGTTCTACTACTGACCATTTATATACCGTGCCCGGTAATACAGCCCTCCGTACTACTACTAACCATTTATATACCATGCCCAGTAATACAGCCCTCCGTTCTACTACTAACCATTTATATACCGTGCCCGGTAATACAGCCCTCCGTTCTACTACTAACCATTTATATACCGTGCCCTGTAATACAGCCCTCCGTTCTACTACTAACTATTTATATACCATGCCCTGTAATACAGCCCTCCGTACTACTACTAACCATTTATATACCGTGCCCTGTAATACAGCCCTCCGTTCTACTACTAACCATTTATATAGCGTGCCCTGTAATACAGCCCTCCGTACTACTACTAACCATTTATATACCATGCCCAGTAATACAGCCCTCCGTTCTACTACTAACCATTTATATACCATGCCCAGTAATACAGCCCTCCGTTCTACTACTAACCATTTATATACCGTGCCCGGTAATACAGCCCTCCGTACTACTACTAACCATTTATATACCATGCCCAGTAATACAGCCCTCCGTTCTACTACTAACCATTTATATACCGTGCCCGGTAATACAGCCCTCCGTTCTACTACTAACCATTTATATACCGTGCCCGGTAATACAGCCCTCCGTACTACTACTAACCATTTGTATACCATGCCCTGTAATACAGCCCTCCGTACTACTACTAACCATTTATATACCATGCCCAGTAATACAGCCCTCCGTTCTACTACTAACCATTTATATACCGTGCCCGGTAATACAGCCCTCCGTACTACTACTAACCATTTGTATACCATGCCCTGTAATACAGCCCTCCGTACTACTACTAACCATTTATATACCATGCCCAGTAATACAGCCCTCCGTTCTACTACTAACCATTTATATACCGTGCCCGGTAATACAGCCCTCCGTTCTACTACTAACCATTTATATACCGTGCCCTGTAATACAGCCCTCCGTTCTACTACTGACCATTTATATACCGTGCCCGGTAATACAGCCCTCCGTTCTACTACTAACCATCTATATACCGTGCCCTGTAATACAGCCCTCCGTTCTACTACTAACCATTTATATACCGTGCCCTGTAATACAGCCCTCCGTTCTACTACTAACCATTTATATACCGTGCCCTGTAATACAGCCCTCCGTTCTACTACTAACCATTTATATACCGTGCCCGGTAATACAGCCCTCCGTACTACTACTAACCATTTGTATACCATGCCCGGTAATACAGCCCTCCGTACTACTACTAACCATTTATATACCGTGCCCTGTAATACACCCCTCCGTTCTACTACTAACCATTTATATACCGTGCCCTGTAATACAGCCCTCCGTACTACTACTAACCATTTATATACCGTGCCCTGTAATACAGCCCTCCGTACTACTACTAACCATTTATATACCGTGCCCTGTAATACACCCCTCCGTTCTACTACTAACCATTTATATACCGTGCCCGGTAATACAGCCCTCCGTTCTACTACTAACCATTTATATACCGTGCCCTGTAATACAGCCCTCCGTACTACTACTAACCATTTATATACCGTGCCCGGTAATACAGCCCTCCGTTCTACTACTAACCATTTATATACCGTGCCCGGTAATACAGCCCTCCGTTCTACTACTGACCATTTATATACCGTGCCCGGTAATACAGCCCTCCGTTCTACTACTAACCATTTATATACCGTGCCCGGTAATACAGCCCTCCGTTCTACTACTAACCATTTATATACCGTGCCCTGTAATACAGCCCTCCGTTCTACTACTAACCATTTATATACCGTGCCCTGTAATACAGCCCTCTGTACTACTACTACTTACTATTGAAATTCTCGGCCACACATATACGGGGAGAACACATAAGCACCACAGAGATAGGGTCCTGCTTTGAATTGAACCCCTGACCCCAGCACTCTAAGGCAGCAATGCTAACACAAACTGCCTTCAACATATAGCTTCCAAAATCAAAGGTACATCACCTCCAAACCCAACAGTAGACATCGTCAATAGCACCAGGACACCCTCACCTGGAAGTGATGTTCTCCATTACTATCTGTGTACTTGGGAGTATGGAGGAAGATGAGCAGGTTCTGACGCAGGTAATAGGCCATAGCATGAAGACACGGCAGAGAAGTTTGTGGAATTGTGAACAGCTGCACCTCAGTCGGGGGCGTCCCTCTGGGCTGGATGAACTGGAGAAGAGGAACAATCAGACTTTATTGGGGGCTTTGCCACACGCCAACATTAAGCAGTTACAAAAGTGTCTACATTGTCACCTCCACATCTGCTGGCGTCAGTTTGCAATTCCTCTGCAGCATTACAGTAATTATGTCCAACGTGGTCTCATCTAGACGCTTCCGTAAAACCTTCACCAAATCGTCAGTGATTTCAGAGCCTGCAGAAGTTAAATGCAAAAACTGGTATCACGTTGTTCCTCTGTCTTCCAACCAGTGTATCTGTCCAGGTGTCTACACAACATCTCACCTGCTTCTCCGACCCCGTGCACCAGGAGCAGGATATGTTTATCTATCTGACCCACAGGTCTTGTAGAATCTGAATTTCGGGAAGAGGATAGGTCCAATGACAAACGGCTGCCCTGTAAAATCAGGTGAGGATGAGACTGGTAACAACGATTAGACCCTGCCCACCCTCCAAGCTCAACTTCAAACCCTGACACCTTACCATCACATCCTCGGAGAACACTGGCTCCTGGCTATGGGACAGAGCTAAAGAACGAGACATCATCGACTGAGATAAGTCTAAATCCCACAGCCGGCCATTGCCGGAGGTCTCAGAGAGCCTAAGAAAAAGAAGAGACAAATGTAAACTAGGCAGTTCAAATGTCTGTCCACGCGTTTCATAGTAAACCCTTCGATGCACAGGAAGGTCATTTTACAACGTTTTCTGTCTGGCACCAATGCAACACACACCGGAGATAGAAGACCGATTTGGTGGAACGCTCCTGATAAACGAACATGTTCTTCCTGTTGCTAACGGAGAAGGCGCTGAGCACGGAGCGCAGGGATTGTATGGCTGCTGACACACAAGTAAAGGTACCTGGGTTAGGCTGGTAAGATACACCATGTTCCTCTCCGAACACCATGAAATACCAGATCGTTACCTCTCATGTTAGGTCCCATCTTTAGTCGTGGGTGGATGTGTATCACCGTGCTCCACACCACATCGCAGGCAAAGTATCCCGGCATGAAGTGCATGGTGGCGGCTAAGTAATCGCGTGGCTGGTTACTGTCCTCTCCAGAGTAATCTGCGGAACCCGGATAGGTAATAATAATACAAGTTATACTACAGCATTATACAGGTATTCCTACTAACAATCCCCCCTTGGTATGAAGCCGCTCATTGCTAGCTGCAATGCACTATCCTTTTCAAATGTACCTCATTATTTGGGCCCTCTTTCTCCATTTTCATATATATAAGAATACAGTAAATAACATGAACATTATTACTATGATGAATGTATAATTAGGGCTGCTGTGATATTATTGTGCACCCAAGAGCAATTTTGTGAGCTAAACTAATATTCATATCAGTACAACCAATGAAATCACTAGCAACCAGGGACATCATCGAGGCATTTGGTAATGAATAAGAAGTAAAAAAAAAAAAAAAGGTCATCAACTCCTCCCACAAAATGGCTGCCTCCAGTGTGTGTAGCTGATGGGTGTAGGGCAGTGGATCTAAAAACGTTGTCAGTTTGAGGCACCCTTAGGGACTCCATAATTTTTTCAGGGCACCCCTAAGCCCTGCCCGTGCACCCCTGTTAATTATTCCCCTGTAACAAATTAGCAGAAAAGAGATACATATACATTAATTATTATTATTATTCCCTAAACTTTTTTTTCAAAAAATAATAGTCTAAGTGTGCAGTATATAATAGTTTTTTAAAAAAAAGCAATCATAGGGACCCACTCTAAAAAAGTATGGTGACCCATTTTGGGGGCTTTCAGCTCCCAGTTTAGCCAGCAGTGAGCTGAACACAATTATGGGTTCATCCGATTAGACATTGAGCAGCGAGTTCCACCCACATCTGAGTTATCTGAACAGCAAGATTCCGAAAGTCAGGAGTGGCGGATTTCCCACTCTACTACTTGGGGAGAAGGGGCTACTCACAATCACTACAATATGGATAGTGCGACATCGCCGCCTCCTGTGGCTCCTCTGCTACAACCTATCTCAGCTCTTTATGGCAACAACATATTAAAGAAGAACGTGGGGCTCACCTTCGTTAGGGACCATCCTCTGCCACTTTGATGTGTAGGGACTTTCCGTTTTCCAAAGTTCATCCTCGCTCTCTTCCACCAGCAGATTGTGGCATTGGTGGGTGTCATGGAGATTTTGCAGCAGCAGACGCTGGGTGGGAAACAAATAAAATACAACCAAACCACCCACAACAGACATAAACTAATCCAGGTCCCGACAATCACACCTCTCAATAAAGCCGCTTACTTATCAGTAAAAAATCATTGCGTTTTAAACAAATGGGAAAAGAGAAAAAGTTGTGAAAATAATGGGCAGGAAGGATGGTAAAGAAAGACCACAGCCCAGCAGGAACTTGTATACACAGGGCGAATTTGTATCTTTACGTTAGTCGGTCTTCCACATAGAGTACGGTACCTCCAGGGCCCAGCCCCTCTCCTACACATAGTACAGTACCCGTAATGCAGGGCCCAGCCCCTCTCCTACACGGAGTACAGTACCCGTCCGGCAGGGCCCAGCCCCTCTCCTACACGGAGTACAGTACCCGTCCGGCAGGGCCCAGCCCCTCTCCTGCACAGAGTACGGTACCCGTCCTGCAGGGCCCAGCCCCTCTCCTGTACAGTGTACAGTACCCGTCCTGCAGGGCCCAGCCCCTCTCCTGTACAGTGTACAGTACCCAGCCCCTCTCCTACACAGTGTACAGTACCAGTCCTGCAGGGCCCAGCCCCTCTCCTGCACAGAATACGGTACCCGTCCTGCAGGGCCCAGCCCCTCTTCTACACAGTGTACAGTACCCGTCCTGCAGGGCCCAGCCCGTCTCCTACACAGTGTACAGTACCCAGCCCCTCTCCTACACAGAGTACGGTACCAGTCCTGCAGGGCCCAGCCCGTCTCCTACACAGTGTACAGTACCAGTCCTGCAGGGCCCAGCCCCTCTCCTGCACAGAGTACGGTACCCGTCCTGCAGGGCCCAGCCCGTCTCCTACACAGTGTACAGTACCAGTCCTGCAGGGCCCAGCTCCTCTCCTGCACAGAATACGGTACCCGTCCTGCAGGGCCCAGCCCCTCTTCTACACAGTGTACAGTACCCGTCCTGCAGGGCCCAGCCCGTCTCCTACACAGTGTACAGTACCTGTCCTGCAGGGCCCAGCCCCTCTCCTACACAGTGTACATTACCCGTCATGCAGGGCCCAGCCCCTCTCCTGTACAGTGTACGGTACCCGCCCTGCAGGACCCAGCCCCTCTCCTGCACAGAGTACGGTACCCGCCCTGCAGGACCCAGCCCCTCTCCTGTACAGTGTACGGTACCCGCCCTGCAGGACCCAGCCCCTCTCCTACACATAGTACAGTACCCGTAATGCAGGGCCCAGCCCCTCTCCTACACGGAGTACAGTACCCGTCCGGCAGGGCCCAGCCCCTCTCCTACACGGAGTACAGTACCCGTCCGGCAGGGCCCAGCCCCTCTCCTGCACAGAGTACGGTACCCGTCCTGCAGGGCCCAGCCCCTCTCCTGTACAGTGTACAGTACCCGTCCTGCAGGGCCCAGCCCCTCTCCTGTACAGTGTACAGTACCCAGCCCCTCTCCTACACAGTGTACAGTACCAGTCCTGCAGGGCCCAGCCCCTCTCCTGCACAGAATACGGTACCCGTCCTGCAGGGCCCAGCCCCTCTTCTACACAGTGTACAGTACCCGTCCTGCAGGGCCCAGCCCGTCTCCTACACAGTGTACAGTACCCAGCCCCTCTCCTACACAGAGTACGGTACCAGTCCTGCAGGGCCCAGCCCGTCTCCTACACAGTGTACAGTACCAGTCCTGCAGGGCCCAGCCCCTCTCCTGCACAGAATACGGTACCCGTCCTGCAGGGCCCAGCCCGTCTCCTACACAGTGTACAGTACCAGTCCTGCAGGGCCCAGCTCCTCTCCTGCACAGAATACGGTACCCGTCCTGCAGGGCCCAGCCCCTCTTCTACACAGTGTACAGTACCAGTCCTGCAGGGCCCAGCCCGTCTCCTACACAGTGTACAGTACCAGTTCTGCAGGGCCCAGCTCCTCTCCTGCACAGAATACGGTACCCGTCCTGCAGGGCCCAGCCCCTCTTCTACACAGTGTACAGTACCAGTCCTGCAGGGCCCAGCTCCTCTCCTGCACAGAATACGGTACCCGTCCTGCAGGGCCCAGCCCCTCTTCTACACAGTGTACATTACCCGTCATGCAGGGCCCAGCCCCTCTCCTGTACAGTGTACGGTACCCGCCCTGCAGGACCCAGCCCCTCTCCTGCACAGAGTACGGTACCCGTAATGCAGGGCCCAGCCCCTCTCCTGTACAGTGTACAGTACCCAGCCCCTCTCCTACACAGAGTACGGTACCAGTCCTGCAGGGCCCAGCCCCTCTCCTGCACAGTGTACAGTACCCGTCCTGCAGGACCCAGCCCCTCTCCTGCACAGAGTACGGTACCCGCCCTGCAGGACCCAGCCCCTCTCCTGCACAGAGTACGGTACCCGTAATGCAGGGCCCAGCCCCTCTCCTGTACAGTGTACAGTACCCAGCCCCTCTCCTACACAGAGTACGGTACCAGTCCTGCAGGGCCCAGCCCCTCTCCTGCACAGTGTACAGTACCCGTCCTGCAGGACCCAGCCCCTCTCCTGTACAGTGTACAGTACCCGCCCTGCAGGACCCAGCCCCTCTCCTGCACAGAGTACGGTACCCGCCCTGCAGGACCCAGCCCCTCTCCTGCACAGAGTACAGTACCCGTCCTGCAGGGCCCAGCCCCTCTCCTGCACAGAGTACAGTACCCGCCCTGCAGGACCCAGCCCCTCTCCTGCACAGAGTACGGTACCCGTCCTGCAGGGCCCAGCCCCTCTCCTGTACAGTGTACAGTACCCGTCCTGCAGGGCCCAGCCCCTCTCCTGTACAGTGTACAGTACCCAGCCCCTCTCCTACACAGAGTACAGTACCCGTCCTGCAGGACCCAGCCCCTCTCCTGCACAGAGTACGGTACCCGTCCTGCAGGGCCCAGCCCCTCTCCTGCACAGAGTACAGTACCCGCCCTGCAGGGCCCAGCCCCTCTCCTACACAGAGTACGGTACCCGTCCTGCAGGGCCCAGCCCCTCTCCTGCACAGAGTACAGTACCCGTCCTGCAGGGCCCAGCCCCTCTCCTGTACAGAGTACGGTACCCGTCCTGCAGGGCCCAGCCCCTCTCCTGTACAGAGTACGGTACCCGTCCTGCAGGGCCCAGCCCCTCTCCTGCACAGAGTACGGTACCCGTCCTGCAGGACCCAGCCCCTCTCCTGCACAGAGTACGGTACCCGTCCTGCAGGGCCCAGCCCCTCTCCTGCACAGAGTACAGTACCCGTCCTGCAGGGCCCAGCCCCTCTCCTGTACAGAGTACGGTACCCGTCCTGCAGGGCCCAGCCCCTCTCCTGTACAGAGTACGGTACCCGTCCTGCAGGGCCCAGCCCCTCTCCTGCACAGAGTACGGTACCCGTCCTGCAGGACCCAGCCCCTCTCCTGCACAGTGTACAGTACCCAGCCCCTCTCCTACACAGAGTACGGTACCAGTCCTGCAGGGCCCAGCCCCTCTCCTGCACAGTGTACAGTACCCGTCCTGCAGGGCCCAGCCCCTCTCCTGCACAGAGTACAGTACCCGTCCTGCAGGGCCCAGCCCCTCTCCTGCACAGAGTACGGTACCCGCCCTGCAGGACCCAGCCCCTCTCCTGTACAGAGTACGGTACCCGTCTTGCAGGGCCCAGCCCCTCTCCTGCACAGAGTACGGTACCCGCCCTGCAGGACCCAGCCCCTCTCCTGTACAGAGTACGGTACCCGTCTTGCAGGGCCCAGCCCCTCTCCTGTACAGTGTACAGTACCCAGCCCCTCTCCTGCACAGTGTACAGTACCCGTCCTGCAGGGCCCAGCCCCTCTCCTGCACAGAGTACGGTACCCGTCCTGCAGGGCCCAGCCCCTCTCCTGCACAGAGTACAGTACCCGTCCTGCAGGGCCCAGCCCCTCTCCTGTACAGAGTACGGTAACCCGTCCTGCAGGGCCCAGCCCCTCTCCTGTACAGAGTACGGTACCCGTCCTGCAGGGCCCAGCCCCTCTCCTGCACAGAGTACGGTACCCGTCCTGCAGGACCCAGCCCCTCTCCTGCACAGTGTACAGTACCCAGCCCCTCTCCTACACAGAGTACGGTACCAGTCCTGCAGGGCCCAGCCCCTCTCCTGCACAGTGTACAGTACCCGTCCTGCAGGGCCCAGCCCCTCTCCTGCACAGAGTACAGTACCCGTCCTGCAGGGCCCAGCCCCTCTCCTGCACAGAGTACGGTACCCGCCCTGCAGGACCCAGCCCCTCTCCTGTACAGAGTACGGTACCCGTCTTGCAGGGCCCAGCCCCTCTCCTGCACAGAGTACGGTACCCGCCCTGCAGGACCCAGCCCCTCTCCTGTACAGAGTACGGTACCCGTCTTGCAGGGCCCAGCCCCTCTCCTGCACAGTGTACAGTACCCAGCCCCTCTCCTGCACAGTGTACAGTACCCGTCCTGCAGGACCCAGCCCCTCTCCTGCACAGGGTACGGTACCCGTCCTGCAGGGCCCAGCCCCTCTCCTGCACAGGGTACGGTACCCGCCCTGCAGGACCCAGCCCCTCTCCTGCACAGAGTACGGTACCCGTCCTGCAGGGCCCAGCCCCTCTCCTGTACAGAGTACGGTACCCGTCTTGCAGGGCCCAGCCCCTCTCCTGCACAGAGTACGGTACCCGCCCTGCAGGACCCAGCCCCTCTCCTGTACAGAGTACGGTACCCGTCTTGCAGGGCCCAGCCCCTCTCCTGTACAGTGTACAGTACCCAGCCCCTCTCCTGCACAGTGTACAGTACCCGTCCTGCAGGGCCCAGCCCCTCTCCTGCACAGAGTACGGTACCCGTCCTGCAGGGCCCAGCCCCTCTCCTGCACAGAGTACAGTACCCGTCCTGCAGGACCCAGCCCCTCTCCTGCACAGTGTACAGTACCCAGCCCCTCTCCTACACAGAGTACGGTACCAGTCCTGCAGGGCCCAGCCCCTCTCCTGCACAGTGTACAGTACCCGTCCTGCAGGGCCCAGCCCCTCTCCTGCACAGAGTACAGTACCCGTCCTGCAGGGCCCAGCCCCTCTCCTGCACAGAGTACGGTACCCGCCCTGCAGGACCCAGCCCCTCTCCTGTACAGAGTACGGTACCCGTCTTGCAGGGCCCAGCCCCTCTCCTGCACAGAGTACGGTACCCGCCCTGCAGGACCCAGCCCCTCTCCTGCACAGAGTACAGTACCCGTCCTGCAGGGCCCAGCCCCTCTACTGCACAGAGTACGGTACCCGCCCTGCAGGACCCAGCCCCTCTCCTGTACAGAGTACGGTACCCGTCTTGCAGGGCCCAGCCCCTCTCCTGCACAGAGTACGGTACCCGCCCTGCAGGACCCAGCCCCTCTCCTGTACAGAGTACGGTACCCGTCTTGCAGGGCCCAGCCCCTCTCCTGCACAGTGTACAGTACCCAGCCCCTCTCCTGCACAGTGTACAGTACCCGTCCTGCAGGACCCAGCCCCTCTCCTGCACAGGGTACGGTACCCGTCCTGCAGGGCCCAGCCCCTCTCCTGCACAGGGTACGGTACCCGCCCTGCAGGACCCAGCCCCTCTCCTGCACAGAGTACGGTACCGCCCTGCAGGACCCAGCCCCTCTCCTGCACAGAGTACGGTACCCGCCCTGCAGGACCCAGCCCCTCTCCTGCACAGGGTACGGTACCCGCCCTGCAGGACCCAGCCCCTCTCCTGCACAGAGTACGGTACCGCCCTGCAGGGCCCAGCCCCTCTCCTGCACAGGGTACGGTACCCGCCCTGCAGGACCCAGCCCCTCTCCTGCACAGAGTACGGTACCGCCCTGCAGGGCCCAGCCCCTCTCCTGCACAGAGTACGGTACCCGTCCTGCAGGGCCCAGCCCCTCTCCTGTACAGTGTACGGTACCGCCCTGCAGGGCCCAGCCCCTCTCCTGCACAGAGTACGGTACCCGCCCTGCAGGGCCCAGCCCCTCTCCTGCACAGGGTACGGTACCCGCCCTGCAGGACCCAGCCCCTCTCCTGCACAGAGTACGGTACCGCCCTGCAGGACCCAGCCCCTCTCCTGCACAGTGGACAGTACCCCGCCCTGCAGGACCCAGCCCCTCTCCTGCACAGAGTACGGTACCGCCCTGCAGGGCCCAGCCCCTCTCCTGCACAGAGTACGGTACCCGTCCTGCAGGGCCCAGCCCCTCTCCTACACAGAGTACGGTACCGCCCTGCAGGACCCAGCCCCTCTCCTGCACAGAGAACGGTACCGCCCTGCAGGGCCCAGCCCCTCTCCTGCACAGGGTACGGTACCCGCCCTGCAGGACCCAGCCCCTCTCCTGCACAGAGTACGGTACCGCCCTGCAGGACCCAGCCCCTCTCCTGCACAGTGGACAGTACCCGCCCTGCAGGACCCAGCCCCTCTCCTGCACAGAGTACGGTACCCGTCCTGCAGGGCCCAGCCCCTCTCCTGCACAGAGTACGGTACCCGCCCTGCAGGACCCAGCCCCTCTCCTGCACAGTGTACAGTACCCGCCCTGCAGGACCCAGCCCCTCTCCTGCACAGAGTACGGTACCCGTCCTGCAGAGCCCAGCCCCTCTCCTGCACAGTGTACAGTACCCGTCCTGCAGGGCCCAGCCCCTCTCCTGCACAGAGTACAGTACCCGCCCTGCAGAGCCCAGCCCCTCTCCTACACAGTATACAGTACCCGTCCTGCAGGGCCCAGCCCCTCTCCTACACAGAGTACGGTACCCGCCCTGCAGGACCCAGCCCCTCTCCTGCACAGAGTACAGTACCCGTCCTGCAGGGCCCAGCCCCTCTCCTGTACAGTGTACAGTACCCAGCCCCTCTCCTACACAGAGTACGGTACCAGTCCTGCAGGGCCCAGCCCCTCTCCTGCACAGTGTACAGTACCCGTCCTGCAGGGCCCAGCCCGTCTCCTACACAGTGTACATTACCCGTCCTGCAGGGCGCGGCCCCTCTCCTACACAGTGTACAGTACCCGTCCTGCAGGACCCAGCCCCTCTCCTGCACAGTGTACGGTACCCGCCCTGCAGGACCCAGCCCCTCTCCTGCACAGAGTACAGTACCCGTCCTGCAGAGCCCAGCCCCTCTCCTGCACAGTGTACGGTACCCGCCCTGCAGGACCCAGCCCCTCTCCTGCACAGAGTACAGTACCCGTCCTGCAGAGCCCAGCCCCTCTCCTGTACAGTGTACAGTACCCAGCCCCTCTCCTACACAGAGTACGGTACCAGTCCTGCAGGGCCCAGCCCCTCTCCTGTACAGTGTACAGTACCCAGCCCCTCTCCTACACAGTGTACAGTACCCGTCCTGCAGGGCCCAGCCCCTCTCCTGCACAGTGTACGGTACCCGCCCTGCAGGACCCAGCCCCTCTCCTGCACAGAGTACGGTACCCGCCCTGCAGGACCCAGCCCCTCTCCTGCAGAGTACGGTACCCGTCCTGCAGGGCACTTAAAAAAATATATATTTTGTATTTTATGTATTCCTCATTTCCTTAAAGCATTTTGCATCATATGGTCAAGTCACATATATAGTTCACACCATGTGATAAATTCTGCATAACAAAACATCAGGGAAGACATGAAGAGTAATATGACTATATAGACTATATGCAGTTTAGAGGAAAGATGGGACAGAGGTGATATAACAGAAATATGTGTATTAACAGAGTTCAGTAAGGCATGCTCATTAAAACCAGGATTTCTAGAAGAAAAGTACTGAAAGGTAACAAAGAAATCTATAGCTTATTTCATTACTGTCTAGAGTGCAGTAAAGATGTTTTCTGATTGCAAAGTTTTTGCTTTAGAGAAATATTACACTTAATAACCGCTGTTATGATGTTTCCGTCTACATCAGAACTGCTGCCACCAATCCCTACTTACAAAGAATCACAGCAGTGATTATACGTGGGGGAAAGAATCTTTCTACAGGGTTTATGCTGATTTTCTCTCTGTCTTTCGTTAAATTATTTAGCATTGATGTTAAATCGGTTCCTGCAGTGTGGCTGTGCATCAGTAATCTACTGCCTGCTTAGACTGGCTGGATCTGATATATTGGCCAAACGTTACAATATTGCTTTATGCTAATTGCTCTTGAATGCTTGGCACAACAGTTTAAGTGTAACAATTTTGTTGGAGCATTTTGCATTTTAAAACCTCAGCAAGAGATTATAACGCAGGATGAATGCAGACAGGAAAAAAGACGTAATCTTCCTAAACGGAGAGGCTAGGAAAAGTACAATACAGAAACTAGATATTATGTAATACTGCATGTGCTAAGCTGAACGTTCCAGGGCCATTAAAACCCCAAATTACCCTACCAACACACCACATTAGAAAAAGTTGAAAATGGCAGGTCAAAATGCTGAGTATGCATTCAGTTAAGCTGCTGTGACATCACTGGGCCAGAGATTTGGCAGACATTGGTGTTGAGTGGGAGTAACTGAAAACAGGAGGTGAGAGGGGAAGACGACGGTGGACTATAGAGGGGGGGGCTTATACGGTTACTTTAAGAGTTATTTTAACAAATTAAGCAATTATTAAACATACTCAGGTGACAGATAGTGAAGACTCCTTAATAGGAGGACTGAAGGACTGACAACTGTTTTGGGCTCTAAAGGCACTTTATTAATATAAACCATATTGATTCGCACACCTGTTCAAATCACTTTAGGCATCAGGTCCAGTGTGACCCTACTATAATTTACATGCAGATATATACATAGAAAAAAATAAAACCAATTACAAAAACACTGAGACTTTCAACTTTTCATGTGTAAGTCGCAAAATCCACATCAATTCCCTATTACAAGAGTTTCAAAGGCAAAACCTCGCCACAAGACAGGGCCACTACTATGTGCCTCCGTGAATAACTAAATATAAATCCAACCATCTCTCTAGAAAGTTTAAGAGCACAGTAAATTATGAAATGTATTACATACAATCGGACTCATTCCAATCAAAAAATTGTGTTTTCACATGGTAAAAAAAATCGTTTTGCTAAACTAAAAAGACTTAAAAAGGTCCATTACCTGGTTGACCACTCGGCAGATCTCCCCCACTTTCCTCACCACCAGCTGATGCAGCCTCTGACTCTCCCCTAGTTCTTCCACTTCCCGGGCAGCCCCGGCACTGTCAGTACAAGAGACGGAAAGATTGGATCCGGCAACGGCCTCAGAGCAGAGTCCCGCACCGGAGTGAGGAACACCCTGTACCAACAGTACGGCAGCCGCTCTCAAACCCAGACCTCTAGCAGTACATGTTATCCTTATCTCCCTTCTAGGAGCACAAGTCTACTCATTACTGACGGACGCATTTTAAAAGCTCTACAGCTGGTACTAAAGATTTCACTTGTGACTGTCAGGATATCTGGAAAACATGTACTGTTAAGCGGCCCCTGAGGACTGGATTTGGGAAACACTGCATTGTGGCACACGTTACACAGGCGGAGAGAAAGGTGCAGGATTCTGTCACAATAAACCTACCTGGCGTGAGTACACACTTCCACCCAGTCTTGGTGAATCTTCACAATGAGCCAAAACCTTGGCATCACCGGAGAGCGGGAATCCTGCTCACTGATGAGTGCATCCTCACACTCAGAGTCGCTGCTGCCAGCGTCGTATCCTGCAGGGGGTGACCAAGATCAGATCAAGTGCAACCGCCAGGCGACTAACTATCATACTGGAGCGAGGATGAAAGACAGCGTCCGGTATTCTCTGCTAAATTTCATATTATTGAGTGTAATGTTTTCTTTGGACTGATAAGTAATAAAAGAGATGGAGGAGTTTGGTACAGACAGCTTTGCTCAGGCTTGGGTTTACAACAGCCTCCCCCCCCCCCCCCCCCTACTGCTCAATTACGTGATTGGTGGCATGAAACAGGAGGTACCAGGATGATGCTATTTGCTATGAATCAGGTCACTAAGCCCCCTGGGCAGGATGCGGGAGGGTGCACAGCTCTCTCGACAGTCTCCCGGACTGTAAGAAACTATGAGTTACTTCTATCAGTAACGTCTCCTATTATCTCACACTGAACATGTTGCTGGGCTATCGTCAGATCTGGAGCAGCAGGATGGCTGTTGTGTGGCTGCACAAAGATGGCTGCTGGGTGTCTGACGATGGTTGTCATCAAACGGCTTTTCTGTGTCCTGGACCACGACCGGAAAAAGGGATTTTATTTGGATAGATGCCAGCAAGGTAGGAAGTCATTGGTAAGTTAGGCTGGGGATAGGACAGACAGACATCTCCTCCCAAGAGACACAACAAAATGTGCAACAGGAATTGAAGCTGTATCCCAGAATTACTTTATTATGCTACCGAATGGCTATTTAGCCTGGTTGTGGTGACGTATACAGTGCACATAATGCTAATGTGAGAACTGCATTTGATAATCCCAACCAGTTCATTTGTGGTGACGTTTTTGTACTACCTTTGAAACAATGTCAGTTTTAAAAACAACAGTATACCTAGGTGTGAACCTTTGTCCATGTAGCCTGGCAGTCAGCGGGCCGAGAGCCCTCGTCAAGAAGCCCAGTAACATGGAGGGGAGGTCATACTGGGCCTCTCCCATGCAGGGTAGATGGAACCCACCCCATGGCCCATTACAATAGGCACTTTATCTGTGTCTTATTACTATCTCACGTGGATTCTGCATGGACACAACAGTAATAAATGTCCATCTTGGCAATCTCACATGGTACCATTCTTTAGATTGCAAGCTATTCAGGCTAGGGTCCCTCGTACCATTTGTTTCAACCCGTCTATGGGCACCACATAAAGTCTGGACACACATGACACAAACACTAAAGCCCGGCTCACCCAAGTGATCAGAGTCCATACTGCCGTGACTGGAGACCAGACTTTGGACGCGGCTGGGACGTGGGCGAGATCCTCCTAGGACAGATATAAATAGGTACAGGTCAGGCACAGCATGAGCAGCTCACAATGTGGTTCAATACAATGTCACAGGCAGTGGTGTACTGCAAAGGATGGATGTGACCTACGAGAACATCAAAATACTACATTCAGAGAAAAAAACCCAAAACAAATAGATTAAAACTGGCTCTTTGCATTTAAGCTCAAGCCCTAGCCAGAAAACGTTACCTGTGCTAGTTAGGGTGGAGGACTGCAAAGACTCCGGGAGGCTGACCACAGAGGAGGCTTTTTGTGTTGAGAGAACTTTGTCAGCCAGAGAAGCTTCAACAGCAGCTTTGCTCCCCTGGTCCAGGACTGACGTACCCGACATCACCGAGGACACTTCACTATCGGATACCTCCAGGGCCGTCGCCGCCCATTCTCCAGAATACTCCTCTGTCTGTTATGAGAATTAGCAGAAAAACAAAACAAAAATGAAACCGTGCTAATAAAGATTACACTGGCTCAGTCAGAGAGTTAAAGACATAGAACACAGGTTTCCTACATTAAAATCATGTTGACAACCATGCCAACAACCTTTCCAGGTATTCCAGTAAGATGTGGTACTCGCCATAATTATTTTAGTTTGTCAAAAACATTTTTTATTTTATTTTTATGAATAATTTTTCAGTGGAGTTATAATTTAACATCATTATAACTCGCTTTACCTTGTCTATAGAATGACAATTCTTGAGTGGCATTTTGGGCTCAGCCTCGTCCTCCACACTTTCGGTGGCCGTGCCACCATCGGAGTCATGCCAGGGGGCCTGCACATTAAGATGTTGTGAACGGACGTTCTCCACCCGATGGGCGTGAAGTCGGCTCAGAGACACATAGTAATAATCCACTTCTTGCTCATTCAGCTGATATCCCAGCAGAGAAAGACGGTGAAACTCCTATAGAATAGATAGAACATAAAGAAAGTCACATAAACTAAGTGTATGGATGATGTACATACCCTACTGTAAATCCAACACTAACTCTTTGTGAAACAAAGGTCAAGTGGGTGAGCTGTGGTTTAATAATGCTTTTTGCCTTTGACCAAACAAATGTAGGAACACAGGAGGAAAATAAACGTTTTCTTGCACTGGACGAGATAAAGTTAGAGGAATGTTGAAGTATTCACTAGTCCCCGCCAACCCTTACTTTTTGTTTAGCAATGATATGAAAGAAAAGCAGACGTGGAACCAGAAACTTTGCTTAAAAACATCTAAGAATATGAAAATTAAATAAAGAACACACCTGGAAACATTAGCTCTTAAAATAACATCTACATACTATATATTCCAAATAATCCCCCCAAGCAGAACAACGAGGGTCCCGATACAGGTGACTTGTTTTCGGGGATACTCCTCGCCCCTATAAAGTCACTATTCCCTGGCTGACAGAAGTTTGACCGCAAACTACAGGTATTGGAAAGTTGCAGATGGAGCCGATAGGGTCCATAAGGGACTATTAAATAAAATGATGCAGGCATAACACACATGCTGTAACTATAGCAACCAATAGGATGTGTGGTTTCATTACTCGGACTACACTACACTGTTTGGACATCGGATTGGTTGCTAGGGGTTACACACACTATTACTCTTTGCATCATTAGTTAATAAATACTGTCTTCTATCACCGTCATCGTTTATTTATAAGGTGCTGAAGAACTCTGCAACAGCGGACAGTCAGTTGTACACATACTACACATACAGAGAACACATAAAAACAGAACATTTATAGGAGAGGATGACGAAGGAGGTGCAGATGTGAGATATCGGTGGCAGAGAGGACCCTGCTCATGAGAGCTGACTGTCCTGAGGGAGAGGGCAATGCGGAAACATAGGAGCTGGTCGAGCAGGCAGAGGGAGTATTATCAGTTGGGGATAAGACAGGCTACAGTGAAGAGTTGGGTTTTGAGAGAGCACTTGAAGGATTGAAGGTTGCAGGAGAGTCTGGTCAGCTGGGGCACGGAGCTCTGAAAGTGGGGAGAAGACTGGATATTGCAATAGTCAGGACGGTAGATAATGAGAGAATGAACAAGGATTCTGGTAACACCCAAGTGTTGGGGAACAGGGAAGTGTGTGCAAAGTAATCTCAGTGAAGTAGAGAACCACATAGGAGAGAGCAGCAGGGGAACATTGTCAGAGGGAGGGAGCTAAGATTCAGTACTGACAAGGAGAATGAAGGATTGAGAGAGAGGGGAATAGGATGAGGATGATGCAAACCGATCTAGCGTTCCAGAGTTCACAAGAAAAGGTCTGAACATGGAGTGATAAGAATGAGGTTGGAAGGATTGGAGATATGTGGTGTGTGGCTAATTTTCTGCTGGAGGCAGGAACGGACCTGGGGAAGTATGGAGGGGGGAGGGGGGGGTCTGCGGTGAATGTCACCAGCAGCCAGAAGAGAAGTAGATGGGCAAGAAAGAGGACCAGGGGGAGATATGTGGGTGGATGGGTAGACTGGACAGGGAGGAGGGTGCGGGGAGCAGAGCATTTGAAGCTACAGGCAGAGGAATCAATGAAGGGAAGGGTAGACAAGAGATGGGAGCAAGTGTTAACAGACAGTTATTAGTAAACCATAGTGAATAACAGAAAATGAGCACAATAACAATAAGAGGGGTTAAAAGGTAAGCAGCTAGTATGGATGGAAGGTGAAGTTACAAACAGCAAAAAAATAAAAAAGGAACAAAAAAAAGATCGTGACAAAGCAGATATAGGAAGCATGGTTTGCAAACTGTGCAGTATTATATATATGTTGACGAGAGAAATGATCCATAAACGGTAGGAAATAAAGAGGAAAATGAAGTTGTAACAAAAACACTTAACAGAAAACGATGACTTTTTGCTGCCAAACAGCATCTTGGGACAATGCATTTAATTTAAACAAAATCCTTCATTTTAAAAGCTTTAGAAAAAAAAAAAACTCCCCAAAACTCATGGGATCATTAAAGGCTCAGATTAGCGGGACAAACTCAGCCACTAGAACTTGGCTTGATATTAGTAGAGAATAAGCCATAAAGAGATAATTGTTTCTAAAAATACCATCCGACGCTCGTAGACTCTGCACAGAACTGCAAGCTCAGTGATTCCAAGTACAACAGACCTCTCACTGGGTTACAGAGACGGCCCAGAAGCACCGATGTCACTACATATATATATATATTTAGTTTGTATTTTTTAATTCAAGGTGGAGAAATAAAAGTCTGCTGAAACTCCAGGAACCATATAAATGTGCTAGGTTAGTAAAAAAAATAGAGTAAAATAAAAATAAAAAAAATGACCAGTTAAAAATATTGGATGACTCCAGATTGCTGACACATCCTGAGCACCCCTAAAAACACAGGTATTTTTTAAGGATTTTTTTTTTTTGGAGGAGGAGAGCCTCTGTAGATAACTACTACCCAAGTAACACCCTCATAAATGTATTTTCTCTACCGCTTGAATCTTATTTAAAATAGGTCATCCCAGTGTAAAATGACCAATGTCTAATGTCCGAGGCTCACAAATTAGAACATTTATAAGAGAGAGACGTGACACAAGATGATACAATGTTATTAGAAGACTGTCCGTACATCACCTGCAGCATAGTACAGCACGGAGGATAGTTACTGTTAATGGACAGCTCTCACACGCACCTCTTTAAATCTCTCGAGGGACTTCTCTGGGCCAAACACAAACTGCAGTTTTACCAGTTCTCTGTGACAGTGCGGCCGCCCCTTCGACTCACAAACGTGAGAAAGAACCTTCTGTAGGACGGAACGAGTGATGACGTGGGAATGACGCAGGGCCGACACCAGCTCGTCTTCTAGGAGCCAGCGGATCTGAAATAAGAGATCACAGACACCTGAGTGATAGATAAAGGAGACGTACACATTACAGGGATGGGGGCACATTGTGGGTACAGAGGCTATAGAGGCAGCAGGTACACAGACGGCACAGGGATGTGGGCACACAGAGAAGCAGCAGACATTACAGGGATGGGGGGACACTGTGGGTACGGAGAGGCTGCAGATACACAGATGGCACAGGGTTGGAGACATACGATGTTGGGTACGGAGGCAACAGATACATAGACGGCACAGGGATGCGGGCACACTGTGGGTACGGAGAGGCTGCAGAGACAGTAGATACACAGATGGCACAGGGATGCGGGCACACTGTGGGTACGGAGAGGCTGCAGAGACAATAGATACACAGATGGCACAGGGATGCGGGCACACTGTGGGTACGGAGAGGCTGCAGAGACAGTAGATACACAGATGGCACAGGGATGTGGGCACACTGTGGGTACGGAGAGGCTGCAGAGACAGTAGATACACAGACGGCACAGGGATGCGGGCACACTGTGGGTACGGAGAGGCTGCAGAGACAGCAGATACACAGGCGGCACAGGGATGCGGGCACACTGTGGGTACGGAGAGGCTGCAGAGACAGCAGATACACAGATGGCACAGGGATCGGGGCACACTGTGGATACAGAGGCTGCAGAGGCAGCAGATACACAGATGGCACAGGGATGTGGGCACACTGTGGGTACGGAGAGGCAGCAGAGACAGATACACAGGGATGTGGGCACACTGTGGATACAGAGGCTGCAGAGACAGCAGATATACAGACGGCACAGGGATGTTGGCACACTGTTGGGTACGGAGAGGCAGCAGAGACAGTAGATACACAGACGGTACAGGGATGGGTGGCACACTGTGGATACACAGACTGCAGATACACAGATGACAGAGGGTTGGGGACATACGTTGTTGGGTACAGAGAGGCTGCAGATACACAGACGGCACAGGGATGGAGGCACGTTGCGGTACCCACCTCATTCATTGTAACTTCTATTGCCTGCCTGTGTTCTGCTGGAAGCCGGGACAGAGCGGAGAACCTAATGGAAAACAGAACAGGGACTATTGCAGATAGAAGAGCGCAGTGTTCAACTTATCACCAGGAGAGCGACTGAGAGTTTTGAAGTGTAGGAGGAAGGCTGCTCCCCTGTAACACGGGAGCAATGACCATCAGAGAACATGCATGCAGCGCCTTCCTGTGTGTTAGGGTGGAGCGTTCTTCCTTCACTTCAACCTGTGACTGCTGGAGCGATTCAGCGCCCAGGAATAAGGTGCATTTCTAGCTAAACAAGAGCTTGTGCGACACCACCGTAAGAGTTGTAGGTACCATCTTCAGCTGGTGGAATTATAAGATCAGAAGATAAAAAGTTGAGTTTTGGTACTTACCATTGAATCCCTATTTTTCAGAGGCTACAGGGGGACAAAGACACCGAGATACATTTCACCCCAGGACATTGGTAAAAACGAAATCCTCCACTAATAATGGATTTGTCAGCGCCTCAGCTTACCACTAGCCCAGCAATGACACAACAATAAGAGAAAGGAGGGACTAACATTCCTGGTCACCCTGTGCCCAAACTATGCTATGGAGAATCGCCTCCATCCAGGAGTTGTTTTTCCCACCCAAGTGTTACACCAGAGCCCCTCCGTTGCACAGTCAGAGGGATCCTCGAAGGATGCCACACCAAGGAGGAGAATCGTGGTCCTACTAGACAGAAGGAAACCCAGAAAGTCCATTGCTTGTTTCCCACAGCTCCAGGCCACAATGGGAAAAGGGTAAAGGTCTCCAAAAGGTTGCAATGTGCAAAAACGTTTATATGGATCCAGTACACCATGTTATTAAAAACCTTGGCCGATTGGGAAACAATTGCCGGCAAATCTAATTTAGGAGATGGAGCTTAGAGGCTGCTCCTGGTTCTTAGAGTCCTGAATATTCAATACTGAAAGCACCGTCAGTATCTTCAAAAACGTAAAGGGGACAGAAGCCAGTTTTTCCCAAGTGCCCTCACTCTGAGAGGTGAACCGTATCTCAGCTCCTGTGTCTCCCGAATACACGTTTCTCTGACTCACCTGAAGGCGTCGGTATACGAGGCAGTGTCTTCGTACAATGATGGAATGCAAGATACTGGGAGATGTAGAATATAAGGGGAAACATAGGAGGACCAATGTCTATCTCTACCATTACTGTATGTACAGCCTCTTATAAGCAATATTTCTATAAATAATATGTTCTGATGCCATCCTCGCAGAATCCATTCAGAAAACATGTGTATTTCAAGAAATAAGCTATTCACTAGTGTAAATTATAAGGATATTACAAGTCACTTGTAAAAAAAAAAAAAAAAAAAAAATCAGAATTCCCATATTAATACATGAGACTGCAGGCTGATTTTGTAAAAAGTGACTTGTAATATCCTTACAAGGATACCTTATAAAACTGTAATTGACAACAATAGGTTGGATATAAGGTCTATAAACAGTTATTAATGATATAATTACAGAAGCGATTTTAATATGTGTAAAAAAAAGTTATTCAAATAATATATTCATCTATATAATCAGTGAGATCTGATCTCATCACTTCCAGTTCATTAGGAAAACGTGTGTATTCTAAGAAATATATTCACCCCCTACTTCCAGTTATTACAGACACTGGGGGGTAAATGTATTAAGGTCCGATTTCTGCCTTTAGACACATTGACCTTTTAAATTTTGCCTGCAAAGTCGCCAAATATCATGCGATTTGCAGAACTCAGACCTTGATACATTTACCCCTAGAAGTCACATCGGATTTCAGAGACTTGTATAAAATACTCTCTGTGACTCCTAATATCCCTATAATATACAGTAAGGAATACAAGATCACACTTTTATACAACAGTTACTAATAACCAGCATACTTTATCCTTATAGCTTCAAGCAATGATCTTAATGATTATATGATATGATACGATCTGATGCTTGTGAAGAAAAGTGACACAGGAGAAGAGGTGGTGGAGTGCTAGCTCCTAGGGTTCACCTCTGGTCCCCGTTGGACAGGAATCTCTCTAGCGTTGGTGGTATCTCCTCGTCGGAGCGGAATGAGGATGGCTGTGCAGGGGAGCGAGGGAAGGACACGCTGCTCTCTGAGGTGTACCTGGGGTGGAGGAGAGGAGAGGAGATGGAGCAGACTATAGACTACGGCACAACACTATCACAGGGAGAACACACAGCACACAGAGCGGGTGGAACAAGGAACAACATGAGAACGGACGTGAATGTATAATAAAATATTCTGTAAAGCGGTTGTGTAACATGTTGATGTTTTATAAAGATTAAATCAAAACAATAATTAGGAAGGACATCTGTATCTCCAGATAACAGACACAAAAACACACCAGATGAGGACCATATGTATTAATGTGCGAGTATGCTGTATGAATATATGCATGATTGGCACGTTAAATGTATGAAAATGTAGCAACACCTAACCTTACGGTCATCACCTTTGGAAGTGCAAACATTTTGGAAGCAGTATATTTTGATTGGAAATAGGCGCCATCAAGTGGTCAATAAAAAATAATATACATGGCATCGAGAGTGATATTCTATTCGCTTTAAATCACCACTTACACCCTCCCTCATCTGGGATTACTGGAAACTGGAATTGGTAAAATCGGTTTAATGTTACGCAAGGTTCCTTTATATAGAAGGGTTGGATACATCGCTGGGTTCATACCGGGTATGCTGAGAGTCTTCGTTTACCCCATCAATTTCTAGCGGTAACGTCAGAACATATATATCCAGCATGACGCTCAGATCCGCCAGCGAGACGCTCTGCAGAGTCTCGCTGTTCTCAAGGCAGCCGATAACTTCGCCTAAGAAAAGGGGGCAGGAGCCAAAAGTCAGGCACAGAAAAACTTTAGGGGAAAAAAAAACAAGAACACCCACATGTCTGAGAGTTGCTTTGTTTAAAAAGTTATTGCTTGAAAAAGATAAGGATGTAACATAACCATAACATGGCCACAAGAGGGAGTGTGGCTGAAACTGCTCGTTACAGGAGCAATATATTTACTTAGCCTTTTACAGAGAAGAAACAGAATTATACAGTACTTGTAAGTAGAGCAATTGAGCAACCAGTAACACTCTAGTTATTGCGGCACTACAGATCCCAGTATGTCCTGCCAGTCAATGGCTCATTAGTGCCTGCTGTGACTTGTAGTTCCACAATAGCTGAAGGTTGCCACTCTTTGTAGCAAAATATGGTTTCTTTCTCCAGTGATGATATTACTCGAAAGTAAGTGCAGTAAGGAAAACTGCAGTAAACATTAAAGTGATTTAGACGTCTATAGTTACAATAATGGAATTTTCAAGTAACACCATTTTTCCATACAATTTCTCATTACTTCCATAAACTTCCCGTTTAATTAACTTACCAAGGCAGGTGGGCAGTGAGAGTACCGGCATAGATCCATGCTGGTTCTTGTTGGTCACCGAGCAGATGAGGTGCACGAACAGAGGAGGCATCTCGTGCTCCGAAAGGTCCTGCCCATTCAGCGAATCTCCTCCCAACACGCTGAAAGAGTCGTCATCCTGGTTCACGGTCTCCGATCCCGACAAGGACTCCGCATTATCCGAATGCTCGCGGTATTCGACCTCCAGGTCAGAGTCGCTCTCAGTGGTGATGCCCGCTGCGGACATGTTACCTGTTGAACACATGGGTATTTAGAAGACAATTAAGTCTCTACGAAGAACCGAATTTTAAATTGTAAAAGGACCATTGCTTTCCTCACCCTCCTCTACGGCCTGTTCTGCTTCTGAGACTTCCATGTCGTCACTGGGCTTTCTGTCTCCTGTTTCACGAGCGGCGTCCTCCTATTGATGACAATGTGAGTCAATCACAACACAAACGGTTAGGGAGATGGGCTCTTTGTGGAATAATGAACCAGCATAGAATAAGTATAAATACTTGTGGCGGATTTACAACCAAGAATGATCGAGAATAGGAAAAAGTCTTATGAGATATACTTACCTCTCTCCTCTGAGAAGAAGGACAAAAGAAGAAATAATGAGGGTTTGATGGCACGGTCTTGAAATGAAGACTTCCGATTGCAAGAAATTTATCCTAAATAACACAGTAAGATAAGGTAGAACAACGTTGATGCTACAAAGGATCAACAACAAGATGGAAAGAACTATGTGGCAGAGAGCGGATGTAGACCTGGATGATTCTGTGAAGGTCCGGAGACACCTCGCAGGGTTGCCCGGTTTCCAGGAGAGAGAGCTGGAATTCCGGACATGGATGTTCTAGAGTAGATACTTCATGGGCTTCTTGTTCAGCACACTCCTCTGTATCCACACTGGCGAGAGAACATGAGGCGAAGGATGAAGCATCAAGTAACCAGTTGGCTCCTACACGACAAGGTTATGGTTACTGTACCTGGACTCAGACAGCAACACGGCACTGTCTCGGGCAGTCCGCTCCTCTTCTTGCTCCAGGCTGCCGATACGGAAGCTGGCTTTATGTGGCCGGACATTCGGAGAGGACCCCGATGCCGCCTGCGACTCTCGGAAGCTGCGGAGGTGCCCACACAAGGTCATCAGGAAGTTGGTGATGTCGATCTCCTGCAGCTGCTCCTCGCAGTAATCCACCGCTGTCAGCAGGTCTTGGTGAGACACCCAGAGAGATTGCTGTAGAGCCTTGAACAAGCCTAGCATGGTACCATAACGAGCAAAACACAACAGGACATGATGGGTTAAATACAGTAAAAATGAAACAGAGAATGTAAAGTAAACAGTGAAACGAGTCCGTCATCTGGTCTTTGAGGAGCAAATTTGGCCAAATAACACTAGAACAGCAGGTAAAACTGCAGTCTGATTAAAAAAAAAAAGCCAGTAGGGGGCGCCCACCCACAAATCATAAATGTAGGCATTGGAATGTCTACTACAATGTTTAATGACAATCTTTCTTGGATAACACCTGCAGCCTACAAACAAAGACAACATCGTCCTCCCGTCAGCTCTGACCTTTTACATAGCACTGGTGATAGTGTTCCTGGAGCAAGTTGCAATAGTTGACCAGTTCTTTTTGCCTGTGGTGTATGAAAGTACTCGCTGATGGCCTCTCCTGGGACTGAGACCTGTGGGTGCAGACAGTCAGCTTTAGTACAGAAGGCAGGGTTGCTGCTGCTCGTTATCCAGTCATAAGTAATATAGAAAATACATTCAACGTAGGATTGTAAAACAGAAATATAGGTAGATATGCACCAGTCTTCTTCTCGCGGATTAAAATGAGGATATTACTGAAATCACTACTCAAAGAAGCTCTGTAGACGAAAGAGCTTACACTTTCCCCAGGGATATACCCAGCGCTGACTTACTGTATGCAATAAACGATTTACAATACTTGGCTCCCTCTCTACAGAGGTGGATTCCACCTGACTTCTATGTGACGGCTGTAGAGCTGACAATCTTTCCACCTGTGTTCATACGTACAGGGTCTGCGATTATTCACCCCCTTGGAAAGATCAGAGTGCGCCCCCCCCCATTGCACACAGGAGATAGATACTAAGTGCACATCTAAGTAGTAATGCAGTTTAGTTGGAGATCTCTCAATGTAATATAAACAAAACAGGAGAGGTTTCTGCATTTATTAGGAAGATACATCAAATGTACACCTCAGGGACTTTCACTGTTCTCCCTGAAACGCTGCGTGTTCCCTGCTTTTGTCTACAATTAATAGGTGAATAACTCACTTTACAGCGTTGGTTGACGTCTCTTGTCTTTCATTTTTCTACGCACCTGTTGCCTCAAGCACAACTCTCTGTACACAGAGCTTGGCCGGTAAGCGATGTAATATATTACAACTATGTTTGACTTCGAGAAATGGGACCTATGAATATATATATATATATAATTTTTTAATTTATAGCTCTGTTCTGCAATCTAATAATGAAACGCCAGCTTGGTGTAGTTTGCAAAGTTCACCGTTGTTAGACACGTTTCATTAAGGTGCGAACGCCCGTTGTCTTCATTTTATCCTTGGAGATCTGTGTGTAACCTAGTTCAATATAGAGGAACTAACCTGTAGCCAATCAGAGCATTAGAATCCTTTGTTACAACCAATGCTAAATGACAGCAGGAAGCAGAAGTGAGAATGGGACCTGTACAACCCGTGTCATGTTTATACAGCGACTAACTACATTCAAAGAACAGCTGGTTATATGTAATAATGAAAATGGCAACAAACGCTATATGTGAAAGGTCTCTAAATATCCAGTTTGTTATATATCTGCAGGACATTGCCATCCATTGGTGCTGGAGTAATCACTTCATGGCTGATCCATCTATCATACACGTCAAGTCACGGTTGTCACACAAACAGGAGGATTCCAGGGCACTGACCGGGTGCTAGAGCTTACGGACACTTATAGAAAGTGGTGCAAAAGAAAAAAGGCGGAGTTGCCTATAACCACCAATTGCCCCTTTCCACCCACAGGAAGATAGATACGCATTCTTTCCAAAGGGTACTTTAGCTTAAACACCCATTGAAACCACAAACAACAATACGGATAGACACGCCGTACAATAAGCATATATAATATATACAGCAATCCCACAGACAAACACACAGAGTCTGCAGAGTACCAGTTAACGGGACAGATATTAATCATAGTGATGAGGACATGTAAGCGTGTTATTGACAGACATGTTCTACAGACAGGTGATCATACTGATGAATGTACTAGAGACGGCCCCGAGAAACCTATTAGAACGTCTATGAAATTATTTGTATTTAATACATTGGTGACATTTCTGAAAACTGTTCTACAGGTAACTGTGGAGAATAGAAGGTGTCACCATGACAACCAATTGCTGCAGTTTCATTATCGAATCTGTAACAGAAACAGGACTCCTTCTGATTGGTTGCTATGGGCAACACCTCCTTCCTGTGGGACAGTTATCAGAAATGTCCCCAATTTTGCACTCTTAAAAAAAAATGAAATTGCATTATAAATGTGTGTTTCCTGAGAAATGGTTATATAAAATGTGACATGTCGGTATGACTAATCACAACATTAAATATAACAGTAACTGGAAGAAATAAATACAATGAATGAGAGATTTAATATCCTCTCCTGAAGCTTCATCAGCTTGGTCTTTTATCTCCAAATCACTGTGTTTGTTAGACATAGCGCCACCAGGCAATCCCAATAAATATCTGATCTGGATTTAAGCGCACTGGAGTGAAAATCAGTTGACTGATTTCCGGCAATCTAATGTGATTTAGCTGATTGGAAGAATCTGGTTGTTCAATCAAAGGGCAATCTGATCACACACCTAGGTAGCCGCATAAAAACAAAGTGCTAGTCACTCAGTGCTTAGGCCAATAGTCCAGTTATCATCCTGTACTGGTAACTTATGTACTATATAATGGACAGATTTAGGGATACATCTTGTGTGATCAGTGCAATAACCATTAAAATATACTACACACACACACACACACACAAATACGATGCACAGTTCTTTCCTTGCAATCAAAAAATATTAGGGAAATCCTATAGGTGATCTACAGTGGTAAAGAACAACACGGATTAGGTTTACAAGGGCTCGTCTCCATGCAGATTACAAATACATCACCAATCTATGCAGATCTGCAAATTCATTTGTCAAATACATCAAGTAGGATAGCAGAAGATGGGTTTTAATGGGTTGTCCAATTTTGGGCACTCCTAAAAACAGGCTTTCCTTCCCAGAGTAAAGGAAAATCGAACAGAATTCTGCTCAGTGAAATGGAGTGTACAACACGCCGCCATAGATCTGCCCAGAGATCTACGGAGGGTCTTCCAAAAAGGTCTATTGTGAGCTACAGAGACCCCCAATCAACCAGCGCCAGGGGCCGTAGAGCGAGCCGGCTCTTGGCTTCAGGTAATGAGTGGTTCCGGTGTTGTACAGAGGGTTTGTTTTTTTAGAAGGAAACCTACTGATATCTCAGTTTAAGCACTTCAGGTCATAATCACAAAGTTAGAGTTCAATCACAAATAGGGTCATACCATCACATTGTAATTAAAATAACAAAAACAAAAAAGAAGCCCTTAGCTCTTTATTCATAAACAAATAGGGGTGAATTCAATGGGCCGCCAGGTGATACGAAACCGGAATACGGTGTTAAACGTATCACTTATCTGATACCAAGTAACACTAAGTTTTAAAATAAATTTACAGTTGCTAACACCATATGTAAAGTGTCATTTGCAGCATTGGTAAATTTGTATAACAAAATTTAAAAACAAATTCTATAACATTTTTGTTAACTTGACCCAGCCTTAAAAATTAGATTGTGCTGTTTTAATAATAAATAATAAGAATCAAAATCAGTGTTTGGAACTGAAGATTCTTCCATTAAAAAGAAACATAATTGGAATATTCTAACGTTGGGTTGGAGACAGTCAGCGTGGACGATGCCCATCAGCAAACCAGACGGGCCACAAAAACCAGCACACCAGCAACACACGATTCACACATGTAACACGTTCAGCACATGCAGCTAAAGCAGAGGTTAGGCTCACCACCTCGCCACACACCCCAAACTCCACACCCAGCCACCCGTTACCGCCCCGCTCATCTCCAGCTGCTGCAAAGCAAGGTTGCGCTTTAATACTACCTGGTTTTCAATTCTTGAAAGATTTCCCACGACACTGACTCCTGTTTAAACTCGCTGGGGAAGAGAGCAGAGCGTTAGCAGAGGCTGAGTCAGTGGTTTCTCCGGACTCAGCAGTTCTGCCTCCACATTAGATTCGGCGCCCTCTCATTGGTAACATTTAGGGGGACGTCATTGGTAAAGTTAGATATAGGTTAATGTTGACATTATCCTGCACCAATGCCGAACATGAAAGAAAACTGAGCAATGTGCGTTTTGTTTCTTAAAAGTTGCTCCTCGATATTAATGGGATAAGAAGACATTTATTTATTACTAAACAATAGAGATAACCTAATTTCAGCTGAAGTGAGATTAAAGAGCGACACTCATTGGAATCAACTATTTCAAAGCTAATCCAGAATGCATGAGGATGCTTCTGATCAATTCTCAAGGGACCAGTAAATGGCATCACTGCAAACGCAGCTTATTAATTCACTATGAATTGGTGAGGTAACCGATTTGGAGGGAAGGGATAGACTACGTTGTAATAAATATTGGCACAGGGCTCTTTCTATGTGGAATAATGTAATTAGTGGAACCTCAAAAACTTAGCTTCTTAAAGAGATGTTGTACTGTAATACTGGTTACATTACAACATCTCTTTAACAGGCTAAGTCAGTTTTCCTTCCTCTAGTGGGTTCAAAGTGCAAAATTAACCATAGTGGTCTATGATGCAAACAGAACCCCTATCCCACCTGTAAACATTTCCTTTACACACGCTCTAGTAGAGTGTATATAGCACTCACTTGTCCCGCAGCTGCTGTCCTTTTCAGTGGTCCGAGCCTGGTGAGTTTACGGCTGCCCCCCTACATCACAAACACAACATCATATCGTCTCACCTGAGTAAGGAGCAGATATCTGCACTATGGACGGCCCACCGACGATGGTGGGGGCTTCAGGACAGGTGAGTGCTATTTACACTGTACTAGAGAGTGAACAAATATAGGAAATAAGTGCAGGAAGGATAGGGGTTTATTTTATTTATATGTACATATTAAACCACTGAAAAGGAAAAAAAATCCTTAATATCAAGACTAATCTGCCTGACATGTTTATAGTATACGGCGCCTTTTGATTTAAAAAACACAAAAAAAAACAAAAAAACTCCACAACATTTAACCTCTGCAGCTTCTGAACACAAATTTCTACCAAATTAGCTGCTTTTCCATTTTTTAATTTGAATGCGGGAAACACACACGTGGGAGGAAGACCAGGGGAAGTAGAGAAACAGACGGGACAGAGAATAAAACATTCTGGGGGTGGGGGCTGTTCAATTACCGCAACGTGTCCCCAGAATGTCCGTGAGTCACTACGCAGTGGAGAATTGACAGAAATCGCAGCTCATTTTTCCTTGCGCCCCAAAGTGCGAGGAAAACCAAGCAGAGATTTCTACCTTAATTGTCGGCAATGTGCGCGGCATAATGTCCGCGTGCCACATCGCCAGTGATTGAATTCCTCACTAGAGCCGAGAGGATAAAATGATTTTACGTTCTGGAGAGATAGATAGGAGAGAAATGAGAATTTGTGGTCAGCGAGAGTTACAGAATGCAGTAAATAGAGCCACAACTAACCTGAAGAACACATCACAGGACAGTCTGTGCCGCTGAGGGCCGACTAACTGCTCCCGGAGAGCCTCCAGGGGGCAATTGTACACATACACCGGGCAGCGCAGACGGCGTCTGGAGCTTGCGTCTTGCAGGGATGACTGACGGCTGAAGGAGAGGTGCGTTTCCCTCCTATGCTCCCCCTCTTGTCCGATACCTGGTGCGGGGAAAAACAATTCTTCCATGAAAGTCTCCTCAAATTCAGATATAAACGAGATATTTCTCATGTTCCGAAATGAACGTATCTCATCATTTAAGTTAGCATGAGCAGATTCTTGGGTACACAAAGATTAGACAAGTGCAATGGCAAAAACATGTCTAAGAAGAAGTAGAAAGAACCTACTGTCTTCAGCTACAGGCTGCATACATAGTACAATGTGGGGGACGAGTCTTACCCACTGCAGGGGTGACGCTCAGGGTGGGGATCCCAGCACTGGACGGTGGCATCTCTGACTGAGAGGAGTTGCATAATGAACTTCCCGCTGAGGAGACGTCTGGAGGAATCAACAGCTTCTCTACGTCTACAGGAGAAATCAGTGATTCAGCCAACCTTAGACTGTATGTGGATTACTAGACATGTCATGTGTGACCTGGATTCACGCGGATGTCCAGCACCAAACACTAATACCGAATATACTTGAGTAAAGTAATCAAAAGCAATTTAAATGGTGTGTAAACATTCTATGTATCCACATATTTTCTTATGCCAAAGAAAGCCAAGAAATAAAGATTATATGTAATTCCTGCAGAAAGTACAGGTTTGACATCACGACACATTGCTCCAAAACGGAGTATTGTTAATGCGTACTGTTATATCCCTTACTGCGAGGCTGTAGGGCAGTGATCGGCAGGGGCCACTAATACACTTCAGGGGCCGCATGGACCCGCTAACCTTCCAAAGGGCTGCACATTACACTTAATCTCAATAAGTTAAAATAAAGCATTTAATCAAAGAAAGCGACACCTATCTGTAAAACAGCAAGTGTTACAAGCTATAACAAACCAATCTGATAAAGCAAGAAGGAGCTGGGGGGCCGCAAGCAAACACTCGGAGGGGCTGGGGACAGAGGAGGGGTCTGATGTTTGACTGCACCCTGTGCACTTTTGTATTTTTGTTTTGTACTCTTTGGTACTGGGCCACAAAAGCAGTTGAGCTTTCAAAGATAAACAAAAATTATAAAAAAAAAAAAATTAAACAAAAAAAAAAAAAACAGCGTCAGAAATGTACCCAGAGACCTCTCTTGTGGACAGCTGAGGACGTCACTGTGGCAGCCATAAATACATATAAAATACTAATAGGATATCAGATACGGTACCAGAGAAAGTAGCTGGAAGGAAGGTCAGCAGCAGGTGCTGTGGGTTCACCATTCGGGCATAGCAGCGCCACTGTGGGTGCCCCTCGCTGCTCGCTAATACTCTGCTGTCATCCATCTCTTCTGCGGGACATGGGCTCTAATAAAAACAGAATGCAGGTCACCTCATCATCATTAATTTATATAGCACCACTAATTCTGCAGCGCTGTACAGAGAACTCACTCACATTAGTCCCTGCCGCATTGGAGCTTACAGTCTAAATTCCCTAACACACACACACACACACACACACACACACACACACACACACACACACACACACACACAGACAGAGAGACACTAGGGTAAATTTTTGATAGCAGACAATTAACCTACCAGTATGTTTTTGGAGTGTGGGAGGAACCCGGAGCACCCGGAGGAAACCCACGCCAACACGGGGAGAACATACAAGCTCCACACAGATAAGGCCATGGTCGGGAATCAAACTCATGACCCCAGTGCTGTGAGGCAGAAGTGCTAACCACTAAGCCACCATTCTGCCCTCACACAGCACCTACAGATCAACATTATAGCCACAACGTGTCTCACCAGCTAGACGGATTGTAGATACTGCAGACCAGACTGGATTAAACATCCAATCTTTAGCTCATCTTAAATTCTGTATTATCTGTAACATTTTACCAGGTAACCTCTGTTGTTGTCCCAGTGTTCTCCCCAGAATCTATTTCCCGGATGCTCCACCCGACTGTTTTTACTGCCCACCCGGCTCTTAGGAGTCCTTATAGGTGAAACAATGGTTTATTCTATTATAATAGATCAGGCACTATGTGAGCACTGCAGCCAGCAGTGTGTGTTAGACCACTGACCACCAGTCTGACCAGTCCTGGCAGGTGTGGGTAATAACCTCCGACATTTTTCAAATTTACTGCAAAGTATTACAACTGCCCCCATCCGGCTACTTCTTAATGCCACCCGGCTTTCAAAATTTTCTGGGGAGAACACTGTGTCTGCAATTGTTTTCCCAAGAAGCCACTAATCTATTTAAATGTATAGCAAGTCTCAATGTTTGGGAATGTTTCATAAACACTCTGCATGATTCCTCCGCACTTATACCGAGACACATTTAATAGGTTGAATCTGTCCGTCTCTGGTAAATCTAAGTATACAGAACCATTTCTGGGGAAAATACCTAACAATGTCATGGTGGCAACCACAAAATCAGCTAATCTCTCTGTCAGGAGCTCCCAAAATATTAACTCTGTTTGTCTGAGCAGAGATCTTTATACTGTTATAACAAAAGCAACAGTATAACACTTACTGGACTTATGTGATGCACAAGGGACAATGGAAACCACAATTCTATTATTTTAGACATAATTACTGAACCATCCCTCATGCAGAGTCAGCTTGATTAGTAAGGCTACGGTATTTAAATGCCTTGAAAATACCCCCTGTAATTAGATTTTAAGCTCTCTCATGAGCATAGCCCCCTATCCTTTGTTTTCATGTCTACATTTGTTTTATCTACTTCGTAGGATTCTGTTTTATACATGTCCTGTCCCCCCCCCCACCCCCACTCTCTCACACTGCGGAGCACTGTGGCGCCCTAGAAATCAGCGATAATATACAAAGTGGATTATGTGGGCTGCACCGAACTCCTGTCTATCAATGAACTCTGAGCTGGTGACGATATGTCTCAGCAATTGATAGGTTCACTCTTATAAATACTGGATCCTTCTCATTCTCTACAGGAACCACTGCAGTGATCATTTCTCTTCTGCCCAAAGCTGAGAACAACATTTTTCTTTTTGCAACTCTACAAAATCTGATTCCTCCGTCTTATTTGTTTAGAATGAAAAGGACCTTGGAGAGGAGCCAGCAGCAAAGGTGCAGACAGAAATAAAGAGAAATAAAGTAATTAAATAACAAAATATAGGTCATTTTGTGGAAGAAAATACTGGTAGTGTGAGAAACCAACTAACTGATAAACACATTTTAATTCATCACAGGAAGTATGCTTTAAACGGTGTTGATACTAATGTGTCACATTACAATTGGGGCACTTTGGGGGGTGGTGCGGTGCTCTGGGCAATATGGGTATTCAAACTTTTCTATTCAAAGCCACGGGGTACAAGTGTTGCTTTGATAAGAGATCATGTCAGCTTGCGCCGAGGGGCATGCTGTATATTACAATGAACTTGGAGGAAGAAGTGATCTGTGTGCATTGTATTAATAAGTGATCCAAAGAGAACTTTAAATGAGTATTAGTGGCTGATCAGACACAAACAGCAGGAAACCATGACTCAAGCAAAATGATCGCTTTCATCGCCCGCTGATAACCTGCGCTGCCCACTCTCTCGTTATGTCAGCCTGTCCCACGCTTGGCATGAGATCAAGAGTTTCATCTGCTTGGTAAATCTCTGTACAAACATTTCAAATGATATTCGATGAGCCAACCATGCAAATAAGCATATGTAAATTCTAAGTAGTTCTGTAACACAATATGTAGCAACTCACAAGACAAAAACACAATTGGCAAATAATGAGCGTTAATCTGCTGCGTAGGAAAGAAAAACTAAACAAGCACCAGCAAACATACGATCTGGTGCGTTCGATCTATGTTCCAGGAAATACCATTCTGTATTCTGTTTGTTGTATTAATATTAAAAGTGCAATTTTAATATTAATAGTAGTGAAGAAAATTAGCTTTGGTCCCATTAACAAAAGCGCAAAAGTTACAGAGGAAGACGGCAGAGTTCACAGAGGAGCAGAAGTTGGTACAGGCTGACGTCGGGGGTGGAGGAGTTAGGTGGAATTAGGGCGGTTATTACCACGTAAGGAGTAGAACACAATTACACGTTTATGGGGCAGTGTAAGAATGAGATTTCGTTTTGTGGGGCAGGATTACTGAAAGGAGACAAAGCATTTTATTGGCTTGCTGAGGAACATAATTTTCACTCTGGCGCTCTCCGTGTTTCGTCCTCTATACTTATAAAGGGACAGAGTTTTCTCTTCATGTTGCAGTCAGACCTTTGCACACACTGGGCCTGATACTTTCCGTATTTTGCGTAAAATTTTTCTCTGCATGCTCAGAAATGCACTATCCGCCAGTGAACACAAGTGCATGCAATTCATCTCTGAATGCAAAGGACACTTCCGACAGGCTACAATTTCAAGGGCGGAACGGGGGAGGGGAATGGGTGTATGCGTATAGTCAATGCACAGCAAGGGCGTGCCAAAGTGGAGTGCGTCCAATTTAAGCTAGGGCATCTCTCAGGTACGTATTTTTTAGCCATATCACATGCACCAGCAGCAGAGGGCAGGTGTAAGCATCAACTGATAGTGATGACAGGCAGACCTACATGCAGTTATCATCCAATTAAAAAAAAACAAAAACGAACAAAACCAAAACTCAAATTTCATTCCTTGATGATCCGGGCCCAGTAATGAAGTGTGACACCTCCAACAATGGGGACAAACACAGGATTTGTAGAGAGGGGTTTCCACACCACGCCACCAGCGGGCGTGACCAGCATGCATGGGGGCGTGGCTATAATATTAGTGCTTGGCTGCTCTCTTACTCTTCCTATCCCCATAATATACATGAGCAATGCTGTGTGCACTACTGTTAGGTGCACGCAGCTCTCCCTTTTCAAGCAGAGCCGTGTGAAGTGGGAGCAGGGTGCAGCCACCTCAATTATACAGTGCCCCAGGCTTGGAGGGGGGTTTCCAGGCACTAGGAACTCCCTCCCCTCCCCCCTCGGTTTGCCTATGAACAAGTCACCTCATTCTCATGATTCATATAAGCTATACATGAGACAAACCAAAGAGCTATAAAGTGGCAGGAATTTGAACTTTGATGTGACGCTTACACTTTTGCAAAGACCACCCCTTTTCCGCGTACTTAGTCCTGAGAGCGAAAAGCAGACGTGCACCTTGATGTGCTCTGGGAAGACCATCTAGGTCCAACGCCAAGGTGGCTTGCGGTGGCCAGCTACATTTTGTAAATTGGGCTCAGGGCCAAGTCATACAAGTAAGTCACTGTAATCTGTCAAATAGGGCAGATAACACGAGGCACAAGACAACAGCAGAGGCAGGAAGAAATCTCTTCCCCTGTACAGTAAACATATTCTTACATTACCACAAAGCAATGAATGAATGACAGACATTACCCAACGGGAGCGCTGGAAAGATGTTGGTTATGGGCAGCAACACACCAAGACCAAGATGGATTGTGCCTTCTGCATCCGGCTACAGACAGACCAGTTCCACACCACATGGCACACAACATCAATTTCATTATCATCATATTTACACAAACATTTTCAAAAGCAAATACAACTATATTTCAGGATAAATATTATTTCTTAAGCATTAACTTTTACTTAATTTATTTATTTTTTTTAACTGTGCCACATCTACATTTACACACATCAGCGACATTCAATATATACCATAGGAAGAGCTTGATCTACCAGATGCCCCTCGCAGAAACCACTATAAGCAGGACACTAAACAGTTAATGGTGATACCTGTATGGTGCTGGCTGAATTGAAGGACTCGCGGTGACCACTGTTATGTGAGCAGAATGAAGAGTCAACAGTCTTGGAGGGGACCGAACTGATCAAAGATTCCTCTGTAAATAGTCATCGGGATTCCATCATTTAATAGAGGCGAAGATGTTAAGAGAAGGACAGAAAGAGAAATGCAGTTATCAGACATAATCCAGCAAGTTATTGGGACTATAACAAGACTCCGATACGAGAAGGGTCTCAGACGTACCTCCGGGGAAGGAGAAAGGAGCCGCATGTCCGTCGCGATCACGCTGTAGAACTTGCTCCATGAAGCTCAGGTGGTCTTGTCCATCGAGTGGAATCTCCTGATCATTGAGGTCAGTCTGGAGGCAGCTGTGAAAGGAGCTGAGCAGCATGTCATTGGGCAGCGAGGCCTCCGCCGTCTGATTCTCTGTATCAGCTACGGGATAGAAGCATAAAACGTTCAATGTGTATTCCAGGAGTCCATTCCGTTAGGTTAAAGAACCGAATGGCTGGCAGCCAATGGGTGTAAATAGGGGGGGGCTTGAGCTTTTTGACGGTTAATTTAAAGTGCCCAAGCTCCATATCACTGCACTCTATACCCAGTGCCCCCCATAGGATTTAGGAGATCATCATCATCATTTATTTATATAGCGCCACTGACTCCGCAGCGCTGTACAGAGAACTCATTCACATCTGTCCCTGCCCCATTGGAGCTTACAGTCTAAATTCCCTAATATAGACACACACTCACACACATAGAGAGGGAGACAGACAGACGGGTAGAGACTAGGGTCAATTTTGATAGCAACCAATTAACCTACTAGTATGTTTTTGGAGTGTGGGAGGAAACCGGAGCACCCGGAGGAAAACCCACGCAATCACAGGGAGAACATACAAACTCTGCACAGATAAGGCCGTGGTCGGGAATTGAACTCATGACCCTAGCGCTGTGAGGCAGAAGTGCTACCACTTCGCCACTGTGCTGCCCATGATGTGATTTTGGGTGAAGATGAAGTAGTAAATATAGAAAATTAAACGTTATTTGCCTTTGCTGTGTCTGTACGTGTGCTACATAGTTCTAATGGTGCCACACCATCTTCTCTTGTAATGCTCAGTCTGTTTCTAGCAGAACGTCTCATTCTCATCAATGTGAGGTTCACAGGGGAGAGGTATCAACACCCACTCGCCCCACTTCAGACAGGCATAGAGAGGAGCGAGGCATAGGATTATCAGACCTAGCGAGATATCTGCAGATCTAATTAACAACACGTCAAAGGTAAGTATGCTTTATTTCTATATTAAGTCCTTAAACTTTACTTTTGGGTGTAGTTCTTACAGAATCCAGTACACAACACACTATGTGCACCAAGACCTGCTCTGCGAAGAACAAGTTACAGCCGGGACCATTTTTCCTGTAAGTAAGAAACACCTCTCGTTACCTCTGCTCAGTGTCAGGAAGAACATCTCTATCTGTTGGCATTTAGGCAGCAGTTTCATCAAATCAAAGTGAAATGGGACCTCCCGAATGCAGAGTCCGCTGCTCTCTGGGGGGTCTGCAAAAGAAATCGATTAATGAAAGCCGTACCCAACACACTAACCTTACTGCAGAACTCACAAGCTTAACTTCTTAATGAGACTGTCAGTTATATGTTACATTCTAAAGCCTTCGCCTTCCCAGATGGTGGGGAACTACAAGTACCATGATGCTCTGATAAAAGCAACAAGGCAACTGGGGCTTAAAACATCCCTAAAGGCTGGAGAGCAGCAGGTTGTCGACGCATTCACTAGCTATATTATATATGTAATAAGCTTTGCAGAAAATATAATTCTGTATAGATTTTCTCACCTGAACTCTCCGTTTTAGTCAGGATGGGGGAGCTGCCATCTTTGTTTTGGCAGAGCTGAACGATGTACTCAAACGTTAACATGATGTTGATACAGCTCTGATCTCTGGGGAACAGCTGCAAGAAACAGGGATTATAAATGAAGTTAGCAGACCAAGATGACGAAATATAGCGTTAATGAGAATCTTGTCCAGAAGAGTGAAAACGTAGCAATGTAAGTATGGATCCTCAACATTGGAACACATTTATGAGTGTGTATTTTTCTACTTGTGCCTCAACTTTTAATTTACACCTATTGTATGATAGTTTCTGAAAAAAGTGACAAACTGCGTTAAGTGGCTCTACAGGTCACATGTCATAGCCACTCCCCCAATGACATCACACAAATATGGTGCTACAGGTCACATGTCAGCCACTTCCCCAATGACATCACAACATTCTAATGCTACAGGTCACGTCATAGCCACTCCCCCAACGACATCACACAAATGTGATGCTATATATTCAATTAGCCAATCGTTCCAATGACATCACTGTTGACCTGGATTTTGACGTACGTTATCCTGTAAAAGCTAGCAGCGCTGCTTTATAAATGTGCGAAAGGTTCTTTCTGTGCAGCGTTTTTAATTTGGATATCTGTCCCTCCGCATGCTTGTAGGTACTCACAGCTTGAGGAATCTCCGAGTACATAAGGCCTTGCAGGTGCTTCCAGCTCTCGCAGGTCCCCATGACATAGCCGATCTGTGGCTCCACCCAGCACTCAGACACCAAATGCAGCTCGGTGTCCTGCTCTATGGCCTCCACTTCCATGTCATTGTCCTCATCCGTGGAGAAGCTGTGTAAGGACACGTGTGTAGATGTACTGGAGCACAGAGATAATCCAGGCAGACACAGGAGGAACAGAGAACTTACCTGTCTTTGGTGGAGGTGACATGCGGGGGAAAGAGAATGTACTGGATGACACAGCTGTGTCTCTCTATACTGCTCTCACCTATAGAATCGCTCTGCAGAGAACACAGGGACACAATAACTGCAGACTTAGAACAAATACAGAATACAAGAGAATAAGGACAGACTGTCTCACCTGAATGGGGACCTCTAAGACCATGTTAAGGATTCCTTCTCCGCTGGAGGCAAAATGGAACCCCTCAGAGAGTCGGATCCTGAAAGGTACAAAACAAGGAGGACCAGCGTTAACCATCATCACATTCGATCCGTAACACCGGAAAGGCCAGATTCCCCTCAAATAAATTTTAGTGTTTCATCAGCGATTTGTATGGCAAGGTAAGAAATACGTAGATTGTAAGCTCTTCAGAGCAGGACCTTTACTACCTTACGTCTCATGTCTGACCACTTTGTCTGCCCCGCCTGTACCAGGTACATTTTAGGCTGCAATTTTAAATAAGTGAGTGTCATTCTGCTACGTTCAACTTACATGTATGGAATCCATACTGACTTTGTGCCAACTGTGCAACTCATATTTGTACCACCACATTGTGTTATTATGCTTAATTTGCACTCATGAATTTGTACGTTGAGTGTGGGCCTTAAGGCGTCATACAAATAAACGATGATGATAATGAATGTGTTTGCCTGGTCCTTCTGTACTATTTCCAAAAGTATGCAACAAATAAGATACTGCCTCTTGCAGAATTATATCACTCGATTTAAAGTGAGAGTAGTGGTGAGGGACACGATTAGTCATATTTTTATTGTACATGGCTCTTTTTATAGAATCCAGTCTGCAGTGTAACTTTAATGAAGAACATTTTTTTAGGTAATGACTACATTATCGCTAGTTACAGATTTTGTCATTTCCGTGGTCAATGGTCATGAACGACGACGTACTCCGTGAGAGTGGAGAGGATCTGTGCCATGGACGTGATGGGCACACTGGCCGTCAGACTTGACTGCACAGACCAGATCCATCTCTGGTGGTAGAAGTAGCGGGACAGCGATGCCAGTGTGGAGGAAGCCGAGCGGTTGGTAATGAGGGGTCCGGGCACGGAGGTGTGCTGTGCCAGGCTCTCCAGGTTCAGGATAAATGGGGTTCGGTAATCCAGAGGCAGTTTATCATACCTAAGAGAAAGCAAAAGAACAAAGTGACTGGTAGACCTGTAACTGGACTGGTTAGGTAATCTTAAGGGTCTAACAGAATCTACTAATCCAGAATAGTCTGTAACACTGGTAGCCCCTTTGTACGTACAGCCACCATATAAATACAGGCATTTCATAAGCAATTTGTATGGCAAAGTGGAGAAGCATATATTGTGATTGTCTGGTCCTTCCGTATTTCCATATACATGCAACAAACAATACACTGCCACTTGCACAATTATACATATTGCGCAGTTTACAGGGAGCAGAAATATCGGTGGTTCAAATTGTTACACACAGTACAATGAAGTTACATAAACAGGGTGATTCAAAAGTCGCAGTACACCCTTTTATTTCAAAAACTCTACAGGAATTGGGCCGATTGGCCGATTTCAAGATGGCGCCCATGTTTGGTACATACCGTAAAAGATAGACCACGTCACCCATACCTTACTGGAGTATTCAGGGTTCCCAATTTCCTGTAGAGTTTTTGAAATAAAAGGTTGCACTGCGACTTTTGAATCACCCTGTAGAACTAATTCAGCAGATCGCCCAGTAATTCCGGCTTAGAGTGGACCCGTTCAATTGCCCACAGTGGAGACATCCGATTTGTCATTTAGTTCATTAGAAACTAGTGGTACTACTGAGGGACGAGGCACCCAGGTGAGGTGAACCGTGCAGCACACCAATACTACCACAGGTACTGTATATAGAGGAGTATCAGGGAAGAGGAGTTATTCTGCAATATACACTTGTTGGGTGGGAATTATTTTAATATTAATTCCGATATAAAAGCTCCAAGGTGTCTTACTGTCCAAAAACTACAGTATTTACAACCAGACAAAAACAATAAAAAAAGGTTTAGTATTATCTCACTATTCTCAAATGTCACAATTTAAGAGGTCTGTATCCCTCAAATAAAATTGGTTTATATCCTCTTGTTATTCATTTTCATCTTCTCCAACATAATTATTGAACAACAGAACAAACCTTCTCCTTAGCATCAAGTTTATTCGATTTTACCTGACAGCCAGAGACACATAACAGGTCACTGCCAACGTTACCACATTATACAAAGCCTCCATCACACGACACACAGAGTTTAGGCTCGAACTTTGCACTCACTTGATGAGCAGCTTCTCAAGAGGTTTGTGCAGTAAGACCAGGCAGCAGCGGTCCGAGAAGGCTGGTGGTGGCGCCTGCGGGGGCGGAGACTTTGAGGGGGAGCCAATCACAATCATCTTCCTTTTAACCCGAGGTGTGGTCTCTTTGCTCTGCACCCGATGGGGGAAACGCAGCTGGAGGATCCGGTCCCTCAGCTCCTCTGCGATCTGTGAGGATTCAAATTAAAGCCAGGATAGATGGTTAAACTTATAAGAATCTTGTTCAGAAAATTATTATACTAAAATAATGGTTCTAAAATAAAAATAAAAAAACAAACAAAAACAAAAACACACAAACACACAAACACACAAACACACAAACACACCAAAACGCATAGCATAGAGAATAAATAAAAGCGAAAATAGTTTCTTCGCCATTGGTCAATTCATCACAGCCATAGATAACAAAATCCCCAAAGGTGAGGAAACACGTCAGACGACGGTCTAAATCCAAAGACTGCTCAACCTTTTGGCAACAACGTCTTAGCCAGCAAAATACTTAATCTGCGCGGTGAGGGTTTGAAGATAGTGCTCTGGATTGTTTAAACAGTTTAACTCTTATAATCCGGACAGCTCACCATTTCCACTAGAACAATATTGGGACATTGGTGGTGTTAATAATCAGGAGGGGTTAGAGCATTTTACACCATAATAAGAGCACAATTAATTCTGGATGCTTAAAAAGGAACCTCTTCCGGGGAAAATATCAAAGCTATATATTATATTCAGCAATTGTATTTATTTGATAATATGTACTAATTAGATGCTCTCTAGTGACTTGCCCTTTGTTATTTAATATGGATAAGTAAATAGTGACATTCTTATATTTTATGAATAGCAAGTCAATGTGTTATTATTAAATTGACATTAGGAAACGAACAGTTTTCTATTGAACAGCTGCTGTTCTCCATCCCTGTGATCCAACAACTAAAGGGTCCTTCTCTTTTTAGCCAAGAAACATGAACTTGTTTTGGAATTCACCTTGTTCCTGCAGTTTGCGGGAGTTCCCAGGGGAAACCCCAGCCGGAGCACCATGCATGGGGCTTTCCAGATAATCCGCACCACGCAGAACGACGAGGGGGTTTGGCCGGCATCACTGTGAAAGTAGATGGGAGAAATGATATAGAAATAAGAACTATACAAAGCTAGAGGGTGACTTATTCCCTTTAACAGATTAGCAGAACCTCCCAATAGAGGATGCCTGTTACCTCGACATTAGCTTGACATAGGAATAACTCTCCACAAGCACAAAGCTGCTCCAGTCCCGCAGCAGGGATGTGAGCGCCGTGTGGGAAATACGGCACAGAACTGTGCTGTAGCGTCCATTGTTTCCCGGGGTATGAAGGTGCTTAGGAACTGGCCTGGAAGGTTAATGAAGAACAGAGAGAACATCATATACCATAACCCTTTGCAGGACTGAAAGGCCAATTCATTAAAGTACTTATCATAATAAACAATCATGGATCAGACCATAGCAGCTGGATGTTACCCTTTAAGTCGGTGGTGGGTAGACCAGTTAGTAAAGTCCACATGTAGTTTCAAAGACATAAATCTGGAGAATGCCAGCCATAGAGATTCTGTAGTCTTTATTTGATCATTATGCAGTTTCTATACGTTTTGGACATATGAAGACCACAATCAAAACACACACACCTGGTGCACATAAATAAGGTACTGTAATTCATACCAACCAACCAGATGTTTACATATTTAGTACCGAGGAAACTCTGGTATACGCTAAACTCACAAGATTGTGTATCTGCCCACACAGGGTTCAGATGCAACTCCTTCTTATTGAACAGGGCAGAAGGAGAATAGAGGATAATCCACCTAGGAGAACGTCACAGCACCCCCCCATAAAATAAATGAAGCCATCTACTAAAACGAACATTAAGTAGAAGGGATAGCCGTTACGGACCCTATCTTTCCGGCAGTAAAAATGAAGATAGAGGCTGCTTCCTGTATGTGAGTGGAGTAAGGATTGAGTTCAAGCTGTTGTCCTGCCTTCCGCTGGTGATGGGACAGACACCCCCGTTGTTTGCACTGACATATGTTCCAAGATAAAGGACAGCTAGTAACTGATTGGATACGATAACAGTATCTTTTACTATGAACCATTTTTAATGAATCAACCGAATATTTAAAAAACTAAAACCTTTCCTGGATTTGGTTCTCCATAAAGGTGCATTGTGGTCTCTGATTTTAAGTTACGGCTCTGGGCTAACACCCCCGACCAGAACGTTTGTCATGGTTTTGCACTACTTAAGTTTTGTTGCAAATTATTTTTTTAAATTTCTCATTCTACCCGAGCAAAAATGACATCGGTTTTTGTGACACATTGGTGTTTATTTGGTAACATAATTCTATAATATTCCCAGATGTTATTTATACATTTAGAGCAATCCCAGAAAACTACACTAAAATGTATTTCTCCCAAGTACCAGAGTACTGAATATGTACTTCTAATCAAGATAGAGAGCAAGATCAGACAGACCACACAATACCAAGCTACCTTCCTGACAATCATACCCATACTTACATGTCATGTTCCAGGAGTAAGACAAGGCGGTGCACATGTAGCCAGCGTTGCCAGACGTTGGCATCCATTGAGAGAATCGGTTTCCAGTAAGACGCAAACTGGGAATGGCTTGAGTCGGAGTCGCTGTGCTGTAGCGACAATACCTGTAGATGTGAGAAGATAAAGTTGTGTCAGTCAGACCGCTGGATGCACCACAGAACCTCCTGCATGTCCTGACGCGGAGACACTTACCGGGGTTGTGGATCCTGGTGGGATATAAAAGAGGGGGACCCCGTTCTTGGTGCTCTCTGGGATCTTGTAATGTTCCGGGACAGTGTCAAATGATTTCAGATGTACCAACATCTGATCTGTCTGACTGATGCTGCAAAACAGGAATCAGTCAAACCCTCATCAAACGTCCAGGTGTAAAATGACTGTCAAAGAAGGCTCACAAAGGGGACGTGTAAAAGCAATCTAAAACTCATTCATTTACTCACGTCTTGTTTGGTAAAGGGAAATTATGGTGAGATTTAAGTAATTATTTAACAATTTGGTTTGACCACATTTTTAGGACCACTGAAATAACATTCTGTGTCTGAACCCAGTCTTAAAAATCAGGACAGAAATTACGTTACAGAACTGGTAAAAGAAATAGTTCGATCCTATGAAAAAAATAAATGTCACAAAAGGACTAATTGTTCTATATTCAGTGACGCCAAAGCTGCTAATCCAGCCTGTGAAAAGTGAAATGATAGAGGGAATGAATACAATGAAGCAATACGTCCCGTTACCTCTGGAGAGTGTTCCAGAAGCGCCGTATGACGCTGGTCCTGTACATGCTGGTGATGGGTTTCTTCATAGTGCAGCTGATATCGTGCAGTATATCGTAGCTCCCTTCCATTACTACCTCCACCCTGGTGGTGCGCTTGGAGGCATCCAAGGGCCACGCAGCCACTGCTAAGTACTCAACACGCATGTTGTGTTTCCAAAGAAGAACCAGTTTCACCTCCAACAAAGCTTAGGATGAAAGTATCAATAAGTAAAAGTGGTTTAAGCAGTGACGGGAACATTACATCCTAATGCTACAGAGCGACCAGAATTATAATACACTATTATATTGTATTAATATTAGAATAGTAAAACAGAAGTCTTCATCTGCTGACATGAAGCTAATGCTAGGTACACACTGGAGGTTGTTCAGCCAATTATTGGATCAATCACCTGATAAACGACCGCTCGGCCACATATCGTGTTCTCCAATGTATACTGTGTATACGCCAATGATGAACGACAGATGAACGGCAGACGTTCCAATGTGCTGATTCTCATTTTGTTTGGTTGGTCGTGCTGTTTAATATTCTCAAGCCAATCGTCTTCCAGTCATGTCGTGTGTATGCACGCACGATCACAACCTCCATAGAGTTTACAGAGTCATGGGGTAAGTGTATCAAGCTGAGAGTTTTCCTGCGGGTTTAAAATGTGGAGATGTTGCCTATAGCAACCAATCAGATTCTAGCTGTCATTTTGTAGAATGTACTAAATAAATGATAGCTAGAATCTGATTGGTTTTTCAAACCCGCCGGAAAACTCTCAGCTTGATACATTTACCCCTCGGCCTTTTCAGCTGATGCCGGCAATGAACATGTCCCGGTGACTATATGTATTGAGTGCTGTAGATTAAATAATTTGTTTGTTCCAAGACTGCATATTTCGCTTAAGAGTCACAGAAGCTAACGAAATTCGTTATGACATGTGGATAGCTATAACAAGACAGTTAATCAGGAATGAATGAGTGACTATTGTGCAGTCATTGTGTAATTCTAAGATCTGAAGGTAAATCGTGCGCATGCATGAATCGCCCGACCGGTCGGACCTTCAGTCGTTGGTACAATCGTGATAGATTACAGATTGGTCGTAAAATTCTCCAGTATGTACCTAGCCTAACTGAAACTAGCCACGACACCGCCTTTAACAATTTCAAGCTGAGACAATAGACGGCTGCAAAGATTGATTGGGTAGAGGGGGCAGTAAACAGCCAGTTAAAATATTTCACCTTTCGTAATGCGGATCTCCCGAATGCTGTATCCTTCCCTGAGTCTCACAGACACCACACTGACAATGTCGACAGGCAGCTCCTTCTCAGCGTGCTTTCTCCGCCGCGTGGCGAGCGCAGGGTTGCTGCTCGCCGACACCAGGTGCTCGTTGAACAGTTTGTGCTGGGAGCCTGACAACACAGAGCACAACATGCACTGAACCATAAAACATGAAGGGAGCAAAATTCGTGTAAAAGTAGCATTTCTGCAAAATTGCCCCAAACAAGAGAAAGTAAACAGGGGACAACTCTGGACAGAAGGTTGGTCTACAACATCACACAGCTGATATACTGCCACTCTCGCTCCGGTATCTTGCAAACTACAATAGAAAAGCTGAATCCATTGCAAATAGTTGAAGATAAAATTTGTAGACCACCACTGATCCTTCTCAGCACTCCGCTAATTGCACACATTCAATATAGTGAGGATTAAAAAGGATTTTATTTAGGTTTGTGTACCAGGATCAATATATATATTCAAAGGCAACCAATCAGTCTCCATATCTGTACTGTACAATACTAATTCCCGGTCACTAATAATGTTAATTACTTGTTTGTATATGTATATTGATTTAAAGTGTTTTTTAGCGATAGATGTAGGATTATTATTTATTAAATGCCTTTATCTTATGAGCCTATCATCATTATTCTGCCATGGTTAAGCCGGGTAACGATTTGTGCGTACAACCAGAGGTTACAGCACTGTACCCTTCTTTCTTTTTACTAGTTTCTTTGGGAGGATTAGCAATACCCCTTTATATAGCATGGAACAATCTATTCTAACAATCCGTTATTCAATCTATTACAGCTTAGCGCTGAAATTTCTTCCTATTCTAAGTTTCAGCAATAGACACCTGGCCACAGCGTAGAAGTTAAGTGAAACAGCTGTTTGTGGGATCATATGAAGAGTCACTGCAGTTTTCTATGAATTTTAGATGCAACAAGGGGTGTTTATCAAGTGTGGGGGTTCATAGTTATCTCACTATTGACATTAGAAAAAAAATTTGAGGGTGCATTTTATGCTCTTTTTAGTACAAGGTAAAGTTTGGGGAATATGGACACGGTCATTAAAGTTATTTCCAAAAATGTTTATTCTAACGTAGTATTTCAAATCAGAATCTTGTGCGATATTGCAGTAGTGTATTAAGAGATAAAGAACTGCGATGCAAAGCATAAAAACAAGCGTTCGTTTATACAGCCCTCCTGTGAATTGATCTCTGTTTTAGGAGGAGTTTGTAATAAGTTGATGTGGACAAAGCTGCGAGAGCTTCGCACAGCGCTGACGGTGTCTTATTGGGCCAATAAACATGGTCACAGCAGAAGCTCTGCGCAGCTCTTACCGCAGTAATACTCTGGATTCAGGGCCTCGCCTGTGCGCAGGAAAGAATACGGCAAGAACGCTTTGTGATAAACATTCATGTCCGTCTGTTCAGTTTCTACTTCAGGACAGGACGAGAGGTAGGATCCTAAGGTGGCCATGGCAATGAACTTCATCAACTCTACGTTAGGGACGTAACCGAAGCTGCAGTCGTAGGAGTATACACCGCCAACCTGTAACGAGAGGAGCGACATGAAGGTGGCGCCAAGCTTCGCCCACAGAGTGCAGCAACAGCCGATGCCTTTACCTGAACAAAGGAGCAGGCGATGGTGCCGCTGCGCAGCTGGTTCAGCAAAGTCTCGCACACGGCAACGTCCGGGACGCTGGTGACCCCGTCCGTGATGACAATGATTCCTGTGGAAGGAACGGTAGTGTTCAGGCATCACACATTCGCACAACAAACACACGATACAAAAAAATGCTTATGTCCCTATAACCTTTGGTGATATAGCATTGACTGCAATTCTCAATAAAAATTAGTCCAAAATAAGTGGGTCGCTCACCTGCACTGGAGTTGGCCGGTAGCAGCTGTAAGGCAAGGATACCCTGCCGAATCATACTAACTAATCCGATGTCGGCCGTTACCATGGAAACACCCATCTTTCTGCCTGATTGCTGATTTCCATATTGAGGTAGGCAATCCTGAAAAGACAAACAATAATCTCAACTCAATGACCAAACATTATATAACTAAAACTCGCCACATAAAAAAAAAAGTTAAAGCCCTGTCCGTAGAGAACTATAAAAAAAAAAAGTTTATTTTCTAAAGAAATCATGGAGATTCTACAGAAAAACAAAAACCCAACAAAAATGTAATACACTTGTGTAAAATTGCTCTTATATAAAATAAATTTTTAACAACATTTTGAGTTCTCACCATTTACATTGTCATTTTATGTATGTATTCTCTTTAATAAGCATTGTTTAGCTTCTCCATTTGATTCCACAATGCTGTTTATAAACGTATAACAGAATATATTACGTTTCTGCCCACCTGAGTGAGGGGCCGGTATTGCTGCTGCAGCATCTCAGCGATCTTATTCTCAAAGGTCCCCAGCTGTTGGTACACGTGTTGGAGAAACGCCGGCAGCTTCTGTTCCTCCAGCTGACACCCCTGAACCAGCACCTGAGGCGGTGACAGGAGAGTTAGGGGCATATGGCATCTCCGTTACTAACCATCTCCGGAGAGAGAGGATTCTATAGCAATAACTCCTCTACTGACAGTTTCCATGCTCACCTGGTGACTCTGCAGCCCGATGATAGAGGAATACGCCTGGATCGTGACAAAGATCTCAGGGCGGAACAGCATGTGGGATCCTGGGACACGGAACGGCCTGAGAAGCCCCAACAGGCAACGTGAGAGGGAATGGAAGATCTCATCGAAAATGATCTCCTCTGTGGAGTCATCCTATAGAGAGGGGCAGAAATGTAAAGTAACAAAGTCTCCGAGTGATAAGAGAGAGAACCCTGAATAGATGTATGTGGGGAGAGGTACAATATCATTTCCTCTGGCCTATCTATTGGGGGGGGGGGGGGGGGGAGAGGGTTGGGGGAATGGAGGGAGGGGGTATGGAAGATGGGTACTGGTTTCTATTTTCCCAGTTCGACAAATTGTCTGTAAATTCACTAGTCCAAAAATGACATTTCCATCGGGAAAAGACGGTAGCAAAATGCAAAATACAAAGCAGAGATTCTCAACTGGAAGTAATTAGACAGACACCCTCTTCCAGCTCGTCTGTCACTTCCAATCAGACCAGCTGGGATTCTAGACATAGATCTATGTGTAAGTCCATCAGTCTATACAGAGTAGAGAACATTGCAAATCAGGAATATCGTTTACGGTGAGGATTTAAAACAAAAAAACTATATTAAAGGAAAAGTTCTGACTCTCTGCATTCTACAGTCTCCGGGGCGCGGTCAGGTGGGAGCCCCTCTCCATTCTACCATTGCCATTACCCTTTAAACTCAGCTTTAGCTACGGTCTTCTCTGAGCTCTGAAGTCTCAGGCACAAATAAGAGTTATTGAAGGTAACTATGTAGCAGGAATGAGATTAAACATCCTCAGAACATATCCTTCAAGCTCCTTCTGTAGGATTCTGCCCACCAACCTTCTCTATTGTACAATTATGCAAGACAAAGTAGCTTTACCATCCTGATCAGCATAAGGCCACGTACCCCCCCCCCCCCCCGAATGTTAAAATTAGGTGCGTTATATAATATTTTTTTAACGCCTGCTAATTGCATGTAGAACGAATATGACAATAAAGATCCTCCTACCAAATGTGACCAAACATTTGCGTTTTTTACACACACATTCACCTTAAAGTTGCATTATTTTGGATACTTGTACTATTTTGGAGTGTCTGACCCGTTTTTACACAGCAAGGTGGGGAAAGCAGCAAGGAGGGTGTGATAATTACCAGCATGGATCTACCACATCTAAACTCGTGTGACTCCTCCCTTCTCTATTATAATGAGTGGGAGCTGGGAAGCAATTTGTTGTGCCTCTGGGGGCCATGAACCAATAGGAGAAGACTGATAAAGGTAATTGTTCTTGTAACAATAACAGTATCTGACAATGCATGGTGCATGTTTCTCTGCCACTTTTCATGCACGGTACATACAAAAAGCGGCACAAACGTTACTACCCGCACTTTCATAGACGTTAATCAAAGCATGTTAAACCCCAGTGGGCCCGTGGCCATATGTCTGTCAGCTGGTAACGGAGCCTGGTCTAGTAAGGTTACTAACAATACACAGCGGAGGGGCTACTTGCAAGTTAATTACCACAATCCCTGTAGAAGGGCTGAGGTCGAGCTCGATCACAAAGCGATAGCGTCGCGCCAGGAAAGTCACCCACGTGCCGGGCACTAACAGAAACGGGCCCGGGCGGACGGGCTGGTCAGACTGCCATCCGTGAGGCATGACGCTCACCACTTCCAGCTCATTGTCGTGTAACCCCTGAAAAATAACCGCCCATTAACAGGTTAACTAGGAGACAGTCAATATAAGACAATAGGAAAACCTTACGGTAGACAATAGCAGACAGGAAAAGAAATACAGCGAGGTGACCCAAAGAAATGGGGTTAAAATGTTATAAAAGAAGTGTTTTTTTTGTATAAACTGAATTATGTATTTATTAAAAGTACAAAATAAAAAAAAATAATTATTTGAAAATATTTATATGGAGGGAGTAAGGATAACATGCAACTATGGAGAAATAATATAAAAAAGCAAAATAGCAGTGGATAACGAATGCTCCCTAATTTATTATCACTCTTCACTTACATATTTTCAAATAAGATGAATTGTTTGTGTTTTCCCCCCTTAAACTTTTTCATTTTAATTGTAATCAAATAAACCATTTCCTGGTGACTTCATAAATAGAATACGAATTTCAAACCCTTGTTAAGTTTTTAAAGAATAAAACATTTTTTCCCTTCCCTCCTTTTAAAACTTAATTATTTACTTTTATTCTTAGACTAACAAACCGTTTCCTGGTAACTTCTCACAAGTCCTTCTAAGCTTCAGAACTAGAATACAACATCTACTGTCTCTGAATCAAATAAAGATCTTGGGCCTGATTCATTAAGGATCTTAACTTAAGAATCTTCTTATTTCAGTCTCCTGGACAAAACCATGATACAATGCAAGGGGTGCAAATTAGTATTCTGTTTTGCACATAAGTTAAATACTGACTGTTTTTTCATGTAGCACACAAATATCAACTTTAAATTTCAGTGTACAAATAAGCTATCAAGTATCTGTGTGCTACATGAAAAAACAGTCAGTATTTAACTGAAATAAGAAGTTTCTCAAGTTAGGATCCTTAATGAATCAGGACCCTTGTTACTTTTCATGGAATAAACAAATATTTGTTTTATTTATTTTTCCTTTATGTGGCTATTGCATAAATAAATAGAGAGATTACATCCAGCCACATCCCTGATGAAGATGTACCCATAAGAGCCGCGGTTTTCAAAGCAAGATGTAGATTTATCAGGCCTTCTAAAAAAAGGAAAAGTGGAGGTATTGCCCAACGCAGCCAGATTCTAGCTATCGTTCTCTAGGCTGTAACAGGTAAATGATTGCTAGAATCTGATTGGTTGCAATACCTCCATTGAGGCTCCAACATGGTTTCTGTTATGCAAAAGGTTTATATTGTGCACAAAATTCTCCTTTATGTATAAGCTGACAGTGATTTTATATCTTGTTTGTTTCTGAGCGCTGGACAACATTTTTCTTTTGTTTGCACATGCAAAAGTTTCCTGCTGATACCAATAAGAAACATTGGACAAGAAAGTTATATTGTTGCAGCATAAAATAAGAAAATGTAAAATAGGTTACACATTTTTTTATATTTTACATTTAATAAACATTTTTTTAGTTTTTATAAGTTTATTACCACAAACATAGTTTCATTTCATATCTGAAATTAGTTCTATTGTCATCTTATTTCCTATTTTTCATTATATTGTTCGACTTTATTTCTATTGTGTCACGTTTACATTGTGTTCCTAGAATTCTTATTTGTACCTACCTTCTCAAACATTAACCTTCACCCCTTGCTCTCTTTCAGCACCCTGGTTTGTAGATATAAAAGTCATGTACTAACCATGTTTCATGCAACGATATCTTTTAAATATGTATATTTTATGCTATTCCTATTGCAGTTGCCACTGTCAATTTTAGTGTTGTGAATGTTGTAAGGCTCTGATTGGCTGAAAGTTGGCATATCCCTGTGAATGTTGTAAGGCTCTGATTGGTTGAAACTTGGCATATCCCTGTGAATGGTCTATTGCTCTAATTGGATGAAGGTTGGTCCTGTCCTTTGAATATTCTAATGCTTTAATTGGCTGAAGGTTGGTCTAGCCCTGTAAATGTTCTACTGTCTGATTGGCTGATTCGCCTAGCTCTGCGAATGTTCAGATTTGTTCACACACGGATGCCACTGAAAAACCAAAACACGACAGTGAACCAAGCTTCAAAATGAAGAAGGGGCCAACGCAGTTTCTATATATCCAAACTTACCAGCTCAGACTCAGGGACCGGAGAAATAGATTGGTGAAGGTTTGACAGGAACCAAGCCAGGCGGACATTGCGAGAGATCCGATAATCCTTCTTCATCAGCAGGTAGACCTGTCCGGCCTCCTCCACCTGCAGGTAAACCATAATCAAGGCTTAGGTTATCTAAGCAAGAACATAATGTGATTTCTTGTGTAAAAAGGGACCTGACAAATGCAATCAACTGTTTAGGCTGCTTTCACATTATGGGGTCACAACGCTTATCTTTTACTATCAATCTGTCGTTTTCCTGATTATTAAGTGTACGTAAACTGAAATTAGTATATTTATTCTAGAAAAGGTTGCAATTATAAAAAATAAAATATCATAGCAGGTCATGGACACAGTCCTCACTCATGTAACACATCCAAAAACTTTAGGCAGACAAAAACACAAATGAAACACACCTTTCCACACCTACACGCTACATTACCGCAGAACACGCTTCAGGCAGAGTGTAAAATCCAGGCATTGTCTGTACTGATTTAAAGCAAAGTATGAGACACATATATAGTCTAAAAAAAAACAAATCACACATGTACCCCCTGTATTTGGTACAATTAAGCAATGGACCATTTTGAGGTTAGAACTACCAGTAAGGAAACACCATCATATAGTTCTTATTCTAAACCCCACCTACAGAACAATGTAGATATGCAGCTTCATATTCTACCATTCCATGTTTGTGGATCCACATGGGCATTTATTCAACATTTAAAAAGGTACAGATTTGTAAGGAACAGTAAAGCTGGGTACACTCGTATGCAATAATCCTGCAGATCCCACCATAAATGAGATTGGTCAGATAAAATATCAGTGTGTACGCTCCCACGATCATGTATTATTGTACCAAAAACACATCGCATGTGTTGATTTGGTTTTATAAACTTCCTGAAAATCACAAATCAACGATGGAACGATGTCGGGGAAATGTGGCAGTGTGTATGCACTAACCACCAGCAGTGTAGGCAGATGTCTGTAGTGTGTACAGGGTCGCGATCGTTTCAACAGATGGTTATGAAAGATAAAGAACAGAGAACCTATGGTAAATCGTGTAGGCGTGTTCGCATGAATCGACATGCTTATTGGGAGTTTCAATCGTTGGTAAAATAGTTACAAAAATTGCATCTGATGTAAGATTACATAGGTGTGTACCCAGCTTAAGGGACAAATCCAGATCACAGTCCTCTGCAACAAATATATTTACTTATATTGAGCTCCATTCTAAATTAGTATAAGACACACATTTTGCATTTTTGCAGGAACTGTGACATCATGAAGCCACAAATTAATGCAGCCAATCAACTCACTAGGAGCCAGTGACATCACTGAGGACCAAAGTCTCAAAACATATTCTATAAATGTCTAATAGTGTTGTAAGCACACAGTGATTAAGTAAATATGGATCAGAATAGAAACAGATCACATATGGAGCACAGTGCAGGTTTTTGTATTTGCATAAGAAAAAAAGGAAACACTTAATAAAAGGACGGAACACGATTGCAAATGTATTTTTCCGACGTTGTTTCAGCAACTAAATACACTGGGAACAGTCCCACTGATAATTGTTGTTATGAATGATAAGGCCTGAATGAAAGCAGCATAATGGGCAATATGTAGGAATCAGCAGAATCGTGTTTTACAAGTCCCAGTAAATGACAAATTCCACTACAGGAAGGAGGGTAGAGGAAAGAACAATCCTGAACAATTTCAAGAATGTGTTTCTGTGTTTCCTTTATTAGAAAGGCCACAATTACAATTCAGAATCAAGCAGGAACCTTTACTGCCCAGAATTGTCCCACTAACTGTGTTTCATCCCTCCCCCCAAAGCTACAGTAATAGCGGATGTCGGTCTTTTATCAACTGCTAGAAAGATGCTCAATCTGCCTCCTTCTCCGCCACTACCAGAAAGGAGAACAGATATAAAGTAAATTCCCTGGAACGAATATTAAAGAGCTAATACACCTAAAAAGGGTTTCATTGTTTTATGCAATAAGAAAAAAAAAAAAAAATTACGAATATAAATGGGATTCTGTATTTTTTACTCTTTACAAGCTAAGAATATTTTATCTTCTCTAATCTACTGAATGGTTTGTTCATTCTTTGGCTTATTTTATTAATTTTACACCACTGACTCTTAACCCAATCGCTAAACATTCTAATTATATTGTATATGACAATCCTATATTTTGATTCTATTAAACCTCTAGGCTAGGTCTACAGGGGCTATTTCCAGATTGTGAGGATTGAAATCTCAACACAAGTACTGTCGAAAACGGTGTAGGTCTCATCACAGCCCCACCTCCGAACACTTTCAGACTTTTTGGGAAAGCAATTCACATTGATAAGCTGTCCATCTCCCTTGCCAAATTTCCCTTGGCACAGAGTATGCAATTCATGTAAATGACACTCTGAAGGTAACCTCGTTTATTTTAAACCGTTTTGCTTGTGTAGGTCAATCTATTAATTGTTTATTCATTATTTTTTATATCTTTAATTTTATTTATACCTGTACTTTTGTACATTAAATCTATAATTTAATATGTTGCGTCCTTGATACTCTAACGAATCCATTATCCTGTTAAGAAGAATATAGCTAGACCAAGTTGACCCAGTGTGTGATTTGTTGATACATTTGATTAACAAGCTGTGTGTGTTTGCATTTACATTTGTGTAACAGTCCGGAGTTGTGAAGAGTTAACCCTGTGCTTGCTTGTGTGGGTCTTGCTAGTCTGTGGATAGCTAGAAGCCTTGTGTGCCAGTGTGGGACAGTATATTGGGGTCCTATTGCCCGTATTCAATAGGTGGTGGCAAACCTGAAGTGTCTGGGGGTGTGAGCACTGTTTGGGGGCGATTCAGTAGGTCTATAACCTGTGTGATAGGTTGAGAGAGACTGCGGGCTGGAATCTTGTGACCTCATACAGCAAACACCCCAAAGTCACGGCAGCTGGGAGCGTCTTCGTGGCGCTATATAAATAGAGGATGATGATAAATAACACTTTTCAGTGTTTCTCTTAAAAAATATTGTTTTGCATCATTTATGGCTTAATAATAAGAGGGAGGGAACATTGCAACATTTTTAAATACACAGAGAATAATGAGGTGCAGAGGTTTTATCTGGATATATAAGAACATTAATTTGTTTTCTGTTTTGGTTCGATGTTTCCTCTTTCATTCATGAAGACAAATCCACCTTCAACCACAGCGCAGCTCCCAGTCTGCAACATACCACACAAAAGGAATGTCTGCTCTCAGAATAAACATCCAGACACATTTGTATCATAACTGTTGTGTACACAAAGTTCACACAAATGTAAAAACTTTATGTAGAATTCGGGCAAAGTTTCTGCCTTCATGAACTGAAGTCACCTTTCAACAGTACACAAACACAACACGTAATCAATCCATCAGGTTTATCAGGTTTTTCTGACTTCTTGTCTCCTGACAACCGTCTGCAGAGTTCGGTTGTCAGCTCAACTACCCTACCCTATAACGGTTCCAATTGGCAGCCTGCAACAACCAATCACAAAACAGTAAAGGGTAAGGCTATTTTAACCCCTAAGAGACCAAAGTATTTTGTGACTTTGCAATCAGACTAAATTCCACAATTTTGCGGTTTCGGCTAAATGAGAATATTACGACTTTATGTACCTAAGATTATTTGACTTTTTTTTTTAGGATAGAAAGAGCTTTTACTTGTGAGAGCATTGGGATAAAATAGATTTATATTATTGAATTCTATAATCTTTGTAATTTTTATGCAATTAGTGTTACCCCCCTCCCCCCCAACATACCCCATAAACACATTCTGCATTTATCATATACATACAATACCCAAAGTGTATGGGGAAAAATAAAATGTATACCACTGAACAACCCATAAGGGAGCCATTATTTCATATTGCATTTTTTACCAATAGCATAGCAAGAGCTTATGTTCACTTAAAAATAAGCCATGTGATGTAAGTAGTACAGCCTGACCACACTGCTCCAAGAATAACCATTAGTCCTATAAATTAAAATTATAAGGATTTCAATTTTTTAAAAAAAACACTCAAAAACTAACAAACAGAAGACAACGGTGTGAACGAGAAAACTTGCTGTAATCTAAATATTATTTTTAATAAAGATTGCACATTACATCTGAATCATAAATAAATGTATGAGCCAGTTGCTTAAGAGCCAGCACTTTATATATTTATAATGATGGAGACGAACACTCATTTTACAAGGAATATATATATATATATACACACATATACATATACATACATATATACATACACATATACATACATACATATATATACATACATATACATATATACATATACACATATACACACACACACACATGTATATACACACACACACACACACAACAAATCCACAATTTTAGAGGACGATTTTAGAAATAATATTCGATCATAACCTGCTATTTTCAGAATGTTAGAACTTTTCCAAAACCATGAACATTGTCACAATGCACTTTGAGAAAGTAACTTTTTCCAAGAAAGTACATCATTAAATAACAGTAATACAAACATGATGACGCTCTGTGTATCAATTGCAGCACTTAAGAAAGAAATAATGTGTCATTTAAAGGAGTGAAGAAATAATTGACACATTTATATTAGTCTCCTATTCCTGGTCATGAAGAATGTTGCTGACAAGTAACAAATAGACTTTGTTAATGATGCTAGGAACTGTCCGTGCCACGCACCCTCTGTCTTCCTCCTCTCTGGGGTCTGGTCAGTAAATATTATATGCTCACTCTTAGCACTTTGTACCTGGCTCTCCAGTACCCACGTGAATCATTAAACATCGATGAGGCTACACTTTTGTTACTGATACATGGACAATAACCTGGTCAAGCAGAAGGCTTCTATAACAACCAACTGTGACAGATCTGCTTTCAACTTAAATGAGGAAAGTACATTAGTAACAAAGTAACATATTTACATATCAAAAACATATTCCAAATTGTTGCACAATGAAACAATTATAGATTAATCTGTTTGACTTCTTTTCAATTAAATACTACCATGTTAGAGTGGAGGGACATATAGGATTGTTTTGGGGTCCCCTATCAGATATTCAACCTCCTATTAGAAAATATATAGGGCAGAGTACCTCTGAACCCAGACCAACGATAAACAAGAGGCATATTAAACCTCCAGCCTCTGTTTTGTTAACCGTAAGTCTTCAAGTAAAACAGTAATGTCTCTTGTTTTTGTTTTAAGATAAATATGAACACGTTTATGTTCGAAAAACATCACGCTGTACTTGCTGGTCTCTCTTTTTCTAAACATAAAGGGGCATATTCAATTAGCCGCGATGATCAAATGAACATCGCAACTGTGCATTCTTTACGGTAATACTGTAGCACAACATTGCGGAATTCCCTTCACAATGTTGCGGTAAGGCGGCGTATCTTTGCGCCTGTTCTGGAGGCACTCCACTCACAATTAAATATGCCCCACAGAAAACAAAAACAAAAAAGTTCCATTTTCCTTGCCAAAATATTTATTGAGAAACGTGTAAGTTTCCAAAAATAATAACCCCGTTACTGCCTAAATTGGTGAACATTTCCTGTGCTGAGGAAGGGGGTGTGAACAGAAGGACCAATCAGAAGACAATGTCCTCAACCATGGTGATTTTTCCATTGTTACACTTAACCTTTACATGTGGGAAAGGGGGGGAAATAAAAGGTGGAGTACGTCAATGAGGACCTTCAGGCAGAAGAACCAAAGGTCCTCAAACTATATGGAGGTGCAGTGTCCTGCCTAGAAAATGTTGACAGCCGGGTGGGGGCAGTGTGATACATGATAGAGGTTATTGCCAAAACTTACTTTTTGTATAAAGACTCTGGAGGTTATTGCCAACTTGCTGGCTGGAGACTTAAAATATTTAAATTAATTCTAAAAAAAATATTTAAGCCTGACTGCCAGGACTGGTCCAACTGGTAGTCAGTGGTCTAACACACTCTGCTGGCTGCACTGCACAATGTAGATCTCCTAGCATTTTTTTTATATATCCATTTCTACAGATAGCGTGGTTTCTTTGGTGTACATACTCACAATAATGTTGTAAGTATGAAACATGTTGAATGCACATATAGGTTTTATCCAGTACACATCTATATTTCTTGTAGGCTATATGTACTCTGGTGTTTAATTATGGAAGCCGACAAATCTAATACACAGTATCCCAAATATATGTGCTTTTTCTTGTAGACTGTACTGAGAAGGGTGAATAATTAGGCAAGCAGACATATGCTATACACATCACTATACACAGCTACTATTGCTTTTCCGTTAGAAGCACCTAATTGCCGTTTGATTGACGTGTGGACACCGCACCACGTGGGAGAGGTGAAGGCATCAGAAATGTACACACACACACAGACCTCAATAGGAGTCACAGTTTGAGGAACTATCGGTAGTTGAGCGTTGAATCGGTGGTGAATTCATACACACTGCATGATCAGAAGGTGATTATCAAACAGTACGACCAACCGAATGAAATGGCAAATCGGCACCTTGGAATGATTGCCGTTCATCGTGTGATTATAAACACTAACGCGATATGTGGCCGAGCAATCGTTTATCGGGTGATTGGCCCAATAATTGACTGATTAACCTCCAGTGTGTACCTAGATATAGCCCGCAGAACACTTTGTTGTATAGGAACATGTATTATTATTAGTAGGAGGAAGATTATATTTCTACTTTATAAGACCTCACTCTTTTCACAGTTCTGGAGGCCCTGATTGTACACTCAGTTGTCTCTTACTGACCCAACAATGGCAGACCAGTAAAGAATGGGTGGACATCTTTTGCCAAATGCAGATTACAAAGTTGATCGTAATATAAATGTCAATAACAACAGAGGAGAGTTGCCTAGAAGTTAAATTCAAAAGTGACACAAAGATCAGGAAACACTGTGTACTAAATAAAGGTGAAGTCACCAGATTAGTTATGTCGGGAAATGTTCCGGTGTCTGGCCCAACCCATTGGGAATGGCCAGCTCAGTCCAAGCTCTTGTCAATCTGCCCCCCTATAAAAGTTTACCCCTGTGTGGTGAAGTTATTCTGTGTGCCCCCCCCCCCCCTTATAACGATATGCGATTTTCAGTAATGCCCTGCAAGTGTAGAAATGTTATTTGATTACGGATACCAGCTATTGAGTATGAGCCTAGTTGAGTACGGTCCTAGGTAATAATTAAGTCGGTCATTCCTATACTTAGTGCATCATGATAAACACAGCACTCTGTACAAGGCAAATGTAAGTAATTTGTGTAATGTGCAGTATGAAACAAAAATTTAATTCTATGCATAGTAAACAATTGTCTAGCATATCGTATAGCCCCATGTACATCACATTCAGTATCAATGCCCACCATAATTATATACAATCCAAAATGCCCACCATATACAGTACAATGTATAGCACAACATCCCTACTCCCAGGCAGCAGAGTATACACCTCCCTGCCAGGACCCCAAAGGGGTGCATCCAAAGCATTGAATTCAACAGGCTACTGATGAAATTCCTTCTGACAAATAATATACATGTAAGAATTGGGCAGAGGGTATTTTTGACAACCCATGAATGCAGTTGCTTGGCAATGTTCTGCAGGCCCAATGCGTTTCACCTTAACTATAGGAATTCACGAAGAGGAGGTGGTGTGGTTTACAGGTATCTGCAATCCCCTTGAAGCCAAGAGACATTGTCAAAAACATGCTTTTAAAAAACTTTCAGTACCACTTATGGCCACTAGTCCATTTACTTTAGATCATACATGTAGACTGTAGACCAGGGGTAGGCAACCTGCGGCTCTCCAGGTGTTGTGAAACTACAAGTCCCTGCATGCTTTGCCAGTAGATAACCAGCAGATAGGTGGCAAGGCATGCTGGGACTTGTAGTTTCCCAACACCTGGAGAGCCGCAGGTTGCCTACCCCTGCTGTAGACAGTGATGGGCAACTTCTCTTCTGGTCTACAATCTACACAATATAACAAAGCACAGATGAAGTCTCTTCATGACTTTCCCCACCGAAATAACTCAAAGCATCCTCTGATGCACCCATTTCACCCCCAAAGTTGACACCATCCAGCTAGAAAATATCTTAATTTATTTAAAAAAAACTATTCCTGCCAGGACCCACCCACTTTTACACCATCCCCCCTTTTCTGAACCCACCATCTGTGCCCCACTACCCCCCAAGGTCCACTCCCTCTCTCATTCTCATGTGTCCAGCTGTCTCTCTGCAATTTGCTCATGGATGTCCCAACATTAACTAAAGATCAACATGTCTAAAAATGAGAATCTCTCCTTCTATAGTCTCCAAACCTCCCCATATTTCCATCTCACTGGACAACGCTAGGCTCTCCTCAGTCCCGCATGACCACTGCATTGGCGCCACCCTTGACTCCACCATCTCTCCCCACAGCCAGTTTCTCGCCCAAGCCCGTCGCTTCCATCTTCAAACCATCGCCAGGGTTAGACCCTTCCTCATCTGTGACGCTACCAAAACTCTTATCAACTCTCTCACTTTCTCCTGCCTCAACTACTGCATCCTTCAACTTTCTGTCCTCTCTGTCACCAGTATTTCCCCCATTGCACTTTGCCTGCTGGTCCTCAACGTCTTGTGCTACTTCCTCTCTGTAAGTTGCTGCAGATTTTTGTGGCACCTCACAATTAAATTAGAATAATATACCATGCTTTCTATGGTATTCATGTGTCAAAATGGTCACATGGCATTTCAGAGAATGAGTAGTAAAAAGTCAGTGAAAATCATGTAAATTCCCCCCTGAGATGATTCCCAGTTCATCATACTATTTAGATTTGGATCCTACATTTCAATAGAGTAAAAAAATGTTGCCTGAATGAGCAAATAATTACTCAACCTATTATAGTCAATGGACACAATTGCCTACAGATAAGATAATGCAATTAAATTGCAGCACTGCATGATCAAGGCAGTGGGTTACCCAGCAATTTTAAAATGGTCTGTGTAGATCACCCCATGGCAGGGTTTCCCAAACCCAGTCCTCAGGGCTCCCCAACAGTGCAGGTTTTCTGGATCACATCTGACATAATTAGGACCACCTGTGGATCTGTTACAATGTGTCAGTCAGTAATGAATACACCTGTGCTCCAGCAAGGAGATATGGAAAACCTGCACTGTTGGGGAGCCCTGAGGACTGGGTTTGGGAAACCCTGCCCCATGGGATATAAGCTGCAGAAAAATCAGCAATTGCTGGTACACGATTGACCACCCGCTACTGATTTAAATAAAATTGCTCATGCAGTTTAGCACTACATTCTTTACAAATTGTATCAAGCATTCTTCATTTTACTATAGCCATTTAAAGAGCTCTGTTCCATGGCAGTGCAAGGAGGACTCTTATCTACTAACAGGATGAACAAATATGGCAGTGCCTACTTGCATTAATACATATAAGAGGATAAACTATAGCAGGATGTTTTATCGAACCTGTGGCTCTCCAGCTGCTGTAGAACTATAAGTGGCAGCATGCTCTGCGGGCCTTTTATAGCTCCTCTAAAAGCTGAAGAGTCACTGGCTGCCAAGTCTGGTTTATTTTCCTGTTTAAAAAGGAAAAAAATACTGCTGTACAAACCTTATTTGTCAGCACATTTGCATTTATTAACAAATGTCCAAGTTACCTTACAGGTTGTTAGAAACCAAAGTACAATATAGTTCATAGACTCCAACAGGACAATAGGTAATCTATTATAACAGGTTAGGAAACTTGCATGGCCAACCCAATATCACCAAAACAGTGAATGCCTCATAAATGGAATTTAGAATATATAAACATTTACCCCCCCATATCATGCCATCATGTTCTGAGCCAGGATCACGTGTTTTTTAAAAATATATATAATCTACATTTGGTTTTTTTATTGACATTGGTCAAAGAGATACATTATTATTACCGTTCTAATTTTACATAGAAAATAAGCTCTTGCATGAATCGTCTCATCTACCAAGTATGTTATTACATACCACCTAATGTGTTTCTGGCTATGCAGAAAGCTACACAATATACTGGTGTAATATAAATTAATTACATTACAATATTTTAATCAGCCTGTATTATACTGTACTTACTATATACATTTATGGCAAGTAGTACCACAAACAACACAATTGTGACTAATGACAGTCATCTTGTTGTCCGAAGTTTAACAAAACAAAATTTAAACAAAAACAGAATTTGGGCCATTCCAAATGATGTCAGGTGTTACAAAACTATGGGAGAATTACAGGATATCCCTGACGAAGTGTCACCAGGCCCTCAATACATACAAGCGTTTGCTCTCAAAGCTACAAGGCCCAGTAGAAGTCCAGAGCCATTTACCTGCTAGCAGTTAAAAAACACAATGTCCTAATGTATAGAGGTTTAAAATAGAACGGTGATTATAAATTTACACATCAATCACCTACCCACACCGTCTATTTAGGATTTAAAACAAGATTGCCAAAACGTGATGTCCCTTACCCATGTAGCAGTCATGGCCCAAGCTCACCATATAATTTCTACTGTTATAGCCACATTTTCTGAACCCTGAAGGCTATGAAGGGCTAGAAGCACAAGTTAAACAGATGTATAGGGAAATTCTGAAGTGGGGACTTATCGCCATCTACTAAGAGGCCTTCTTCACTCCACAGCTATTTATTATAACCCCCTAGAGCCTGTCCAACAAGGTGGTGGTTTCAGCAGTGGCTGAAAGGTAGAGAAGGGATCCTCCTCTGATTGCTACAGAGTATAGGGCAACTTTAAATATTTGACTTTTTATCTCCTTCCTCTAATTTGCAAACTCAAATGTAGCTTTACGAAGGGGAACTACAAAGTTGTGACAACAAAAGTTGCTTCCAGTTTTAAAAACAGTCATTATACAAAGTAGAATTTGATGGTTAACAGACACTGATGTGATTTTACATAATGACGACAGGTCAGCTTTAATAAATACACCCTTTGGTGACAAACATATGTTGTAGAATAACTTAAATATGGAAGATATGAGGTGTATGGTAGTGTGTATTTACACATAGGTATTTATAAGTATAGGACATGATAGAGATATGTAAAAGAGAGGGTGCATGGGTATATAAAGAGGTTTGTAGCGGATAAATCTGTGTATATAAAAAGTGGAAATCCCTGGGGAAAGTGTGTTTACAAAGTGGGATGTTATTGTGGATGTGTTTTATCACCGACATGTGTGTGTATGTATATAAAGAAGGGGTGACACGGAGGGAGGTGTGTGTATATAGGGGAGGGCGTGTCTGGGGTAGATGTATATGGGAAGATGGTGGGTAGGTGGTCACTGGGCTAGGTGTGTGTATATAGGAGAGGGGGTGTCTGGGGTAGGTATGTTTATATAGGGGAAGGAATGTCATTGGGTTATGTGTGTTTATATAGGAGAGGGGGTGTCTGTTGTAGATGTGTTTATATCGGGGAGGGGCTGTCACTGGGGTAGGTGTGTGCATATAGGGAAGGGGTGAATCTGGGGTAGGCGAGTGGATATTGGGGAGGGGGGTGACACTGGGTAACTGTGTGTATATAGGGGAGGGGGTGTCACTGTGATAACTGTGTGTATATAGGGGAGGGGGTGTCACTGTGATAACTGTGTGTATATAGGGGAGGGGGTGTCACTGTGATAACTGTGTGTATATAGGGGAGGTGGTGTCACTGTGATAACTGTGTGTATATAGGGGAGGGGGTGACACTGGGGTAACTCTGTGTATATAGGGGAGGGGGTGTCCCTGGGGTAGCTCTGTGTATATAGGGGAGGGGGTGTCACTGTGATAACTGTGTGTATATAGAGGAGGGGGTGTCACTGAGATAGCTATGTGTATACAGGGAGGGGGTGTCTGGGGTAGGTGAATAAATATAAGGGAGGGGGTGTCTGGGGTAGGTGAATACATATAACGGAGGGGGTGTCTGGGGTAGGTGAGTACATATAGGAGAGGGGGTGACACTGCGGTAGCTGTTTGTATATAGGGGAGGGGGTGTCCCTGTGATAACTGTGTATATAGGGGAGGGGGTGTCACTGTGATAACTGTGTATATAGGGGAGGGGGTGTCACTGGGGTAGCTCTGTGTATATAGTGGAGGGGGTGTTACTGTGATAACTGTGTGTATATAGGGGAGGGGGTGTCTGGGGTAGGTGAATACATATAGGGGAGGGGGTGTATATAGGGGAGGGGGTGTCTGGGGTAGGTGAATACATATAGGTGAGGGGGTGTCACTGGGGTAGCTGTGTGTATATAGGGGTGTGGGGGTGTCTGGGGTACCTCCGTGTCAGCTTTCTCCGCCATGTCCCCAGGACTTCCCCCCACCCCCCTTTCCTTTATCTCCGGTGGGGGGGGATTGCTCTTCCTTAGTGACACACAGTAATCCCTCCCCTCCAACCCGGAAGTCGTCCATATAACCTGGATATAATTATCCGTACACCGGAAGTGCTCCGTCTCCATAGTGACCGGCGGAAGCTGCGGTGCGAGGATGCAGGTCTGGTGATTATATCCTATTATGTGTTATATCTATAGAGTGTCCCCTTCTATAGCGGGTTATTATAATAATAATAATACTGTGTTCTGTGCCCCCTCCCTGTAATATAACCTGTATATATTGTCATATATATATATTTCTGTAATTCTATAGGGTATGCTGTATTACTGTATATAGTACACCCTCCCTGTAATATAACTTGTGTGTATGTATGTGTGTGTGTGTGTGTGTGTGTATATATATATATATATATATATATATATATATATATATATATATATATATATATATATATATATATATATACACACACACACACACACACACACATCTTTTCATTCTATAGAATTTATAGCCCTCTCCCTGTAATATAACATGTCCTTACATACACCAATCAGCCTAACAAAATTAATACCACCTGCCTACAATTGTGTAGGTCCCTTTGTGCTGCCAAAACATCTCTGACCCGTTGAGGCATGGCCTCCACAAGACCTCTGAAGGTGTCCTGTGGTATCTGGCACCAAGAGGTTAGCAGCAGATCCTTTAATTTCTTAAAATTATGAGGTAGGACCTCCATGGCTCGGACTTGTGGCAGGGCACATTATCATGCTGAACGAGGCCACTGCCATCATGGAATACAGTTGTCATGAATGTTTGTACTTTGTCTGCAATGTTTAGGCAGCTGGTACGTGTCAAAGTAACATCCACATGAATGTCAGGACCCAAGGTTTCCCAGCAGAACATTGCCCAGAGCATCACACAGCCTCCTCCTGCTTGCCCTTTTCCCATAGTGCATCCTGGTCTTTTCCCCAGGTAAATGACGCACCCGTCCGTCCACATGATGTAAAAGAAAACATGATTCAGCAGACCAGGCCATGTTCTTTCTTTGCCTCATGGTCCAGTTCTGGTGCTCTCATGCCCATTGTAGGTGCTACCGGCGGTGAGCATGGGCACTGTGACCGGCATGCGGCTTCCCAGCCCCATATGCCGCAAGTTGCGATGCATTGTGTATTGGGAACACCCCACAAGACCTGCCACTTTGGAGATGCTCTGACTCAGTCATCTAGCCATCACAATTTGGCCCTTATCATAGTTACTCAGATCTTTATGCTTGCCATTGTTCCTGCTTCCAACACATCAGCTTCAAGAACTGACTGTTCACTTGCTGCCTAATATATCCCACCTCTTGACAGGTGCCATTGTAACAAGTTCATGTTATTCACTTTACTTGTCAGTGGTTTTAATCATGATAAACTCGTTCTTCCTTCAGGTAAGAGATCTATGATGAAAAAGAAAAAAGGGTGCTACATAGTGCAATAAGGTTTTCATTCACAAATCGCAACATAAATGAAAACATCTGTACCAGACTAAAATCCAATAATGGCATTATAATGCAGTTCACTTTAAAATAATTCAGGTTACCACCATGGATTGAAATTAATCGTCAAGTCCTGCTTCCTCTGTTCTCAGCTTTGGAATGAATGAATGAAGTGTTAGTATCTAACAACAAACTAACGCGTTTCATCACACAGGAATTCACCAGGTGAATGGTCTGGCACCCAGTGCTCAATCTTTAAAAAGTCCTTGATCATTATCCTCCCAATCAATGTGAGTTGGTGGGTAAATGTCAGCCAATCAGGGATTAATGTACGTGATTAGCCCAAATAGATATTGGCTTTTTCGAGGCCAGTCGGGAACATCTCAAAAGCAGATTGGTTTGTCTCCCACTGACAAAACATTCAGGTTCCAAGGTGTGTGTCCATTAATCCCTGATTGACATTTACACACTTATTTTGATTGGGAGGATAGCGATCAGGGACTATTTAAAGACTGAGCGCTGGCTGCCATACTTCCTGACGAAATCAGGCCTGACGAAACGCGTTGGTCACGATCAGCACTCGCTTTATTAATTCCACAGCTGAGAAGAAAGGAAGCCGGAGCTGATGGTCGTTCTCCTTCCCTGTTGGTATCCTTAAGTGTTTTAGAGTACACTATATTAATATGTCGTTATTGGGTTTTATTTTGATACAAATGTTTTCATTTAGTAACTTATGAATTATGTATACAGTGACTGATAAAGGGCATGTTATGTTACAAGAAGAGACACTATATACTACAGTATAATATATAGGAGAGAATGACAGTGTACATAGTAACTGAAACCGTTCCAGAGAAGTCAGAAATAGATAAAGCAGCCAGTAAGAGAACATCTCTATGCGGATGATACACAAATTTATCTATCCTCTCCTGATCTTTCACCATCTGTGTTGTCTCGCGTTACTGACTGTCTTTCTGCCATTTCATCTTGGATGTCTTCTTGCCAACTCAAACTCAATCTTTCAAAAACTGAATTAATATTCCCACCCAAGAACAGAAGCTTCCTGCCTGACATTTCTATTTCTGTTGATAACATGACCATAAATCCCACCCCGCAAGCTCGTTGCCTAGGTGTAATCCTTGATTCACAATTGTCGTTTATTCCCCACATCAACTCTATATCTAAATCATGTTACATACACCTAAAGAACATTTCCAGAATATGCACATATCTGACACAAGACACCGCAAAAACATTAATTCATGCGCTCATCATCTCCCGCATCGACTATTGCAATTCCCTCCTTACTGGTGTTCCCAAAGTCAGACTTGAACCCCTACAATCTATTTTGCACGCAGCGGCTAGACTGATTTTCCTTACAAACCGTTATTCCTCTGCTGAGCCACTCTGTCAGTCTCTACATTGGCTGCCTGTATTTCAACGAATCCAAAATAAAATTCTTCTACTAACATACAAGGCTGTCAACAAAATTGCACCGACATACATTTCCTCACTTGTCTCGAAATATCTCCCTACTCGACACCTCCGTTCTGCACAAGATCTACGTCTCTCCTCCACTCTCATCACATCCTCCCATTCTCGGTTACAGGATTTTTTCCGGGCTGCACCTACTTTGTGGAATTCCCTCCCTCGCACAGTAAGACTTTCCTCTAGTCTTCAAACCTTCAAGCGTTCACTGAAAACCCACCTCTTCAGACAAGGTTATGATATACCTCAACCATCATCTTAATTTCCCTAGATTACCCTATTGCCATCCTCTACACTGCTAACGCAAGACAACAACCCTCTGACCAACATTGCAACACACGCAGCCCACTCAGTACTTTTACCTTTGCAGCCTGGCTGGTCCATTGTGTAATATGATGTAGCACATGCCCTTGTGTTTCTAACTCCCATTGCCCTATAGATTGTGAGCTTTCGAGCAGGGTTCTCTTACCTCTCTGTCTGTCTGTATGTATTACCCAGTATTGTATTATTAATGTTTGTTCCCAATTGTAAAGCGCTACGGAATTTGCTGGCGCTATAAAAATAAATGATGATGATGATATGATAACTATCCTATACCTTGGTGGGCAGTGATGTGTAGGATACAGATTAGTGTTTATGGGCTTTTTGTCTTCAAATGCTCTCCTGTTTATTAGTATCATTTATTTAAAGAATGATTATAGTTTTGGTTTCTATTCATTGTCCCCTGTGTCCTTTTCTCTGCAGCGAGAAGAGAAGCAGCTGGAAACCAGCCTGGAGACCCTTATTGTTCAAATATCCGACATAAAGAACTCGCTTGCCGGATTCATTTATAAACTGGAAAATGAGTATGAACGCCTGACCTGGTGAGCAATAATACTTTCCACTTCACACCCTACCGTCTTCCATAACTCCATTCTCTGTGATATTTCATACACTGTATCTATAAACCTTCACCCTCATGCAAACAGGCATTCATTTTAAGCATTCTTAAAGCCTATTAGCCCCTTTGAGTCTGATAGACCAAAATTGATGTGCGTGAATTGACCTGTACACACGCTTTCCAACAAGCATTGGCTTCATGTCGATTTCAAACTTGCATGAGCATAAAATCTAATCAAGCTCTAGTATACTATGTTGCAGGGTGGCTTGGAGGCATCTTTGTTAATGTTTCTTTCATCCTGTTAAAGCGATGTGTCTATTTTTAACACCTATGTGTATGAGCGCTAAGAATCGTGGGAATGAGTCATTCTGCGAATGAGGAATTTCTTTGCATATTTCAAATTACGAGCAAGAATTCAAGAACCTACAATACTTAATTGACAGAGGTAAACTGGAATAGTAACCATAGACCTTTAAAATCATCGTTTATGGTGGCCATCATCATTTATTTATATAGCGCCAACATATTCCGTAGCGCTTTACAATTGGGGACAAACATAGTAAACTAATAAACAAACTGGGTAAAACGGACAAAGAGGTGAGAAGGCCGCTGCTCATAAGCTTACAATCTATGGAGGAAAAGATCAGAACATTTGCTTCACTTGTACAGAACGCAACAAATTATTTTACTCTGCAATAAGAGATCTATAAAACATTTTAAATGCTTTTTGTTTTGAGATATTTCAAATACTTTATTAAACATTTATTTTATAAAGTGTTAATTTATTGTGACTTTACACTGCAACCTACAGTAATACTTTTGTAATTTAAAGTGAGACGACTCTTGAATCTCATGCAGTGTTAGTGTCCATATTTGCATAACATTTTGCTATATTTTACTTGTGGAAAAGCTGCCTTGATTAAGCACTACAATCTATATCTATTCGAGATGATCACATGTATTAAAGTTACAATCGCACTCGGGCTAATGGTGACCGTAAAAATCTACTAATAATGGCAATTAAGACGAATGTATCTCTTGAGTGTGTTTCCTGTCCTGCAGTCTGTCTCATAAATGCATTCTCAGAAACCCTGGTGTCCAAGTTCCTGTTTACTTGTGTTCGCAATTAACCTTTATAAATAATAAAACAATGTACAGAAGAAAAGATAGAGCAATATGGCAAAGACTCCAGCATTTTCATATCACAGATGTATAATCACAGCTTCCATTGTGTCCATCCTGCAGATTTCTCTTACTGCTTTTTCACACGATCCATCTCGTAGATGCTCCGATTAATGTTATCTTTTTCGTTTTCAGAGAGATTTCTTCTCAGCTCTACCATAAGATCAGCTCACAACATATCTTGTTGCACCTTTAATAGTGTCCATATCGTAGACCTATTTTTGTCAGATCTCTGAAATTGTCCATCTCACAGATTTTGTTTTCTTCTTTCATCATGTTTTTCAGAAATGTCTCTTTGTGGCCTTTCCATTATTCACAGATATCTGTTCACATAGCTTCCATATTGTCTATATTGCAGATGTTTCTTTTATGGAGCTTCCATAGTGACCATCTTGCAGATATCACTTTATCTTTAGAAATATCTATTCTTCATAATGTCCATCTCACTTGACCTTTCTTCTTGAGGGGACTTACTTTTGTCCATGTTAGACATTTTCCAGGCTTTCATAACCTTAATCTTCCAGATTCCACCTCTCAGTCCTTCAGTTGTGTCCATCTCATAGATATCTCTTCTCAGACCTTTCATAATCTCTGGTCCATGATAAAGACATCTCTTCTCCAGGCTTCCGTAACCTTAATCTTCCAGATTCCACCTCTCAGACCTTCCACGGTGTCCATCTCACTGATATCTCTCCCTAGGCCATCTGTACTGGACAACTTTGCTCTCCTCTCTGGACAGCTGAACACTCTAAATAAAGTGCTAAAAAATGAGAAGACCCCACTGTTGAAAAATCAAGTAATCATCCCCCTTCTCCTGACACCTGATCGAGATGAAGAGATAATGGTAAGTGTGTGACACACCGTCCCTTTAGGGTGGTCCTGGATCTTTATAAAAGCCTTCACTATAACTCCCTTCAACCTGTGCAGCGCCTGACGGAGGGAAGGGTTCCCGTCTTCAGTCATGAAGTCGTACCTGATCACTTGAGGACCAAGCCTGACCCTGAAGTGGAAGAACAGGAGAAGCAGCTAAGTACAGAGGCGGCTCGCATCACTCCTGAGGCGGCCCAGGTAGAGATAATGTTCTACACCCCCTGTACTCTATTAGTAGCCCCTCATTTTCCATTACATGTACTCAGTGGATGTTCCCTTTCCCCAGAAACAAGTGCAGAGTATGAATAAGATGTGCTCCAACCTGCTGGAGAAGCTCATCAAGGAGGACAGGGACTCTGACGTTGCAAGTGAGTGCTGTTATAATGTACTTCTTGTGCCCTGTCCGTTATAATGAGAGCCAGGCTTGTGGTCTCCACTTTAATTGTGTTGTTTTGTTTTTAAATATATCTATCTATCAATAACTAGTGCTAAAAGCTTTACTGTACAATAACAGAGTTAGAGATCCAGGTTGTACTCTGATTGTTTGCTAGGAGCATGCATCGGATTTATGCTGAAATGTAACCTTTGCTTCTGCTGTGTTTCCTTGTTGCAGGTTTGCGGCAGAACAAGCAGACGTATAACCCTGCAGACACGAATGCCCTTGTGGCTGCCGTAGCATTTGGGAAAGGACTCTCGAACCGTCGCCCTCCAGGACCTGGAGGTCCCATGGGCCCAGGACAGGCTGGGGCTGGTGGGATGTTACAGGGGGCCACTGGTATGCAGCAGGGGCCCATGTCCCTACCCCAGAACCAGCAGCAGCAGCACATGCCTGGGGCACAGATGGCACAGGCTGGACAGCCAGGTACAAGGCAGATTGTAGCCAACATGTCGACATCATTTGTTTTTGTTTTTTTTGTTTTTTTGTCTGCTTAAACTAACCTTCTGTTATATCTCCCCACAGGTAAGATGCCCAGCAATATTAAAACCAACATAAAATCTGCCTCTATGCACCCATATCAGCGATGAACCCTCCTGCCACTTGTACAAAGGCTGTCAGACTGTGTTACCCATTTGCATATTTACATGTCCACTCAGGGCAATGCAAGGAGGGCGTGCAACGGAGCATTTACCCTGTGCTGCTTTCAGAGTTCTTGTGATCCTTATAGGCATCAATAATCTCTGTTTGAAGAACAATACACTGCCGACATCTACAGCTATTGTGTTCTGCTCTGTGACCTTTCACTATATAAAGACTTTTCTTTTCCACGTGTCTAAATTGTTTAAATGCAAATAAATTGCTTTAAAATGTGAATTAGGAAAGCTATTTAGCAAGTTATTTAAAAAAAAAAAGTAGAACAATATTTATTGTCCTAAATAATAGCTATAATAACTGCTTAACTTGTTGTAATCCTCTACCTTTTAAGTTGGAAAATCCTCAGAAGGTTATTACTATATTATCATCATCATCATTTATTTATATAGCGCCACTAATTCCGCAGCGCTGTACAGAGAACTCACTCCAGTCCCTGCCCCATTGGAGCTTACAGTCTAAATTCCCTAACATACAGACAGACAGACAACACAGACTAGGGTCAATTTTTGTTAGCAGCCAATTAACCTACCAGTATGTGTTTGGAGTGTGGGAGGAAACCGGAACACCCGGAGGAAACCCACGCAAACACGGGGAGAACATACAAACTCCTCACAGATAAGGCTATGGTTGGGAATTGAAATTTTATATAGCCCCCTCACCTATGCAGTATGTTATCGTATGTATGACCCATACCAATATCATGAAATGTAATTATATACTTTTGTATATTTGACATACAAAACAGAAAGGAAAGTTGCTCAATTAATTTATAGGTTAACAGCAGGTGCTCGAAAGGGTGGGGTTATCCTGAACGGAGCAAATACAGAGAAAAATCCCCCAGCACACTGCTCTTAACCCGTAACAAAGCTGAGATTTGTACTTGTACATAAAAATGCAGAATTTTTGGGTTGCACCCATTTGCAAATGCACTTCTAATAGGGTGGTCCTAACTAATTAGTGAGAATTCCTATTTTTGGGACATACATATGTGTTTTTAAATTGAGTGCTAACTTTCTAAGAGGAACCCCAAGTACCTCCAAATGGCAATAGGGGACCAGCACTCCCCATCAGCTGCTAATGCCAGAGCATGCCTCTCAGACCAACAAAATGGAAAGGAAAGTTGCTCAATCAATTTAACATCCACTAAGCCCAAACTTCCATATGTCAGTCTAATATTTTGGACACCACTGGAGCACGTAAAGTCTGTTAGGTAAGATTTCGGGTACAGGAAAGAGACTGAAGAGACAGCCAGTGGTGTTAGTCAGTAGAGTGCGCAGAGGAGGAGTAGAGTGTTGTATATTGTCAGTGCAGGAATGATAATAAAAATCAAAACTTACTAGGTTTCCAAGAGTAGCTGTATAAGTAGAGAACAGAAGGGGGGGGGAAATCAATGATTACCACTAAGGGGCAGATACAGAGATATGATTGGGAAACGGGAGGGGACATTATCTCTTCGTTGCAACAAATGTGACAATAAGCAGAAGAATGTTCTGAGTTCAGAAGATAACACTTGATAAAGCAGATAGCAAAAAGTAATGACCCATAGGGCAGTGCCACACTTGCAATTTTATTAGCGTAACATTATTCCATACAAATCAATGGGGGGGGGGGGGGGGGAGTTGTGTCCGGTCGTTGCATTAGTGATTTCTGTAGCACTAAACAGCATTGTGAGAAAATCATGCACAGTTGTAAACAATAAACCAATGTTAGAACCATTATCCAAGGAAACTTCAAATCACTCGTTTTATAAGTCACCATTCAAGCTGAGATTTTTAAACCGTGTGAAATAACTTTCAAGCTCTAGCAATTTTTCTGCTCGTTTTGGCCATAAATACAGTCCTTACATTTATCATTAGACAGTTTAAGAAGAACGGCTCCGTTCATGCAATCCAGGTGTGTCCCGTCTCTTACATTATTTGTAGCATATATATAAAAATGAAGTGAGCATTAGCAGATATTGGTAAATAGCGTCAAATATTAGAAATTCCCAATTCTGTTTTTGGGGAGAAAAAGCTTTTACTTATTGATGCTGCAGATGATCTGGGACTAGAACCATCTTACATGACCCAAAAACTCTTCTAGGTGTAACATCAACTTTGCTGGTCTCAAACACTTTATGATAATATAATTTAACCAAAAATAACCTTACATTGTCACAAATGCCTGGCTATCGCTCCCTAATAGTGTTCTGAGCAAATCTCTTTCTGCAATCTGTCTTTCTCCTCTGTATTCTACAAATCATCTGGATGTTCAGACAAGGTACCAAAAACCAAATGGCAATAGAGGACCAGCGCTCCCCATCAGCTACTGATACCAGAACATGCCTCTCAAACAACAATTTTGGAATGGAAGTTGCTGATTCCTGTATTGTTGTTTGAGAGGCGTATTCTAGTAGCTGATGGGGAGTGCTGCACCTCTATTGCCATTTTAAGGCTTTTGAGATACCACTTGGTAAGTTAGCTCTCAATCGAGTTAAGACCACCCAATTAGCATAAGTGGCGGGTAACCTATCAAATGTCTGTAACAGAATTCTGCATTTTTATGTACACGTAGAAAAGCATCTGTTTTCTGGCTCACAGCGGAAGATTTTTTGCTATATTTCTTACTTTCTGGATAATCCCACCCTTTCAAGCATCTGCTGTGAACTTATAAATTGATTGAGCTACTTTCTTTTCTGTAGGGTGCCAAATTTTTTTCTGTGTCACAAATCAAGTTGTTGTACAGAGGCAGAGCCTCTATACAAGATCTATCTATTGTTTTGATTAATCGCCCCTCCTTAGTGTGTCTGCTTCTTGGCTGAACTAGGCAGTATAGTCTGAACTTATTGTATTCAGTTTTCATGTTCTGCTCATCCATCTGTATCATTTATATTAGCTAATTGGATCATATGAATGTTCACAGCAGCGCAAAGTATATCAGGAGATGAGTGATTCTTAGTGAGGACAGCAGCGTTGACCGAATGTGAGGAGGGGAGTTGAGGCAGCAGGAAACCACAGGCTGATAGTTATATAGTGGAAGGAGCAGGGTCCCCAGCAGCACAGAGTATATCAGGAGATGAGTGATGTGTTAGTGAGGACAGGACTGCATGTGACAGGGGCAGTGACATGATGTGAGAAGGGGAATGGAGGCAGCAGGAAGCCACAGACTGAGAGTTATATAGTGGAAGGAGCAGGGTCATCCAGCAGCACAGAGTATATCAGGAGATGAGTGATGTGTTAGTGAGGACAGGACTGCATGTGACAGGGGCAGTGACATGATGTGGGAAGGGGAATGGAGGCAGCAGGAAGCCACAGACAGAGTTATATAGTGGAAGGAGCAGGGTCTCCAGCAGCACAGAGTATATCAGGAGATGAGTGATGTGTTAGTGAGGACAGGGCTGCATGTGACAGGGGCAGTGACATGATGTGTGGAGAGGAATGGAGGCAACAGGAAGCCACAGACTGAGAGTTATATAGTGGAAGGAGTAGGGTCCTGCTGTCTGTCCTTCGTTTTATTTAAGATGCACGTATTCATCTGTTACCGCAGATCCGTACATGTCATCTTTTCAGGATCTCTTTAAATGGATTTCCCACATACAGACAACTCTGGTCTGTGGATGGGATACGTTTATACCCACAAAACAATTTGGTTTTGTACCAAATGACATGGAGAAATGGACATATTAATCATCAGCGCCTATATCATATATTGGCTTTGGTGAAAAACAAGGACGTGTAAAAGATGAAATTCACCGATTTAGTAAAATTTCTAGGAGGGTATGTGCAAACGAATAAATGAAAGTAATTTGAAGGTGGAAACCCCCTTGAATCACACACTGGTGATTTATTCTGTTTGGTAAATTAATTTTCCCACCTGTTCCCACAGAAGTAAATCATTGAAACGTGACTGTACTGTGTTAGCGGGTGACTGGTGTCAGCTCCGTAATCTGAGTAGAAGCGGAGGTGTTGGAACAAGGGATGTTGTAGGCATTGGGTACCATGAGCAGCTCTCCTGCTATAGAAATACACAAAACCTACAAATAAGCTGCCAGGGCCTCTGAATGAGGCTGTTTGGCCTTTTATGAAACACCTTTAATATATAATCATGTATTTCATCATTTCTTCCTATTTGGGAACATTTACAAGAGAAAGTATATTTTACAATACTAACAATAACACTTCTATTATGATATATGCATTTCCGCAGTCCTCTTTTTGTTTCTTTTTTATTTGTTAATAATTGTTTGTGTCTGTGCCTCTTCTACCGGGAGCGTGATCAGTGTATTCACCACCCTTTCTGGAAGGCTTTATTTCCTTCCATTATCAGTGAGCCAGTTTCACAGCCAGAGAATTTCCGGACATTATGCAGAACTTCTGCCGAGGAATGTCATAGCTTCGTTTCCCTGATGCAGCCTCTCTATCAGTAATCTCTAATGGTGAACACAGCAGACAACACTCTGCTGGGCCCTGGTGAACCTCAGATCGCCTTCCTCTCTGTCGTAGATTAGCAGGTTTACTTTAATCTGGAATATGTGAGAGGCTGGGAGTTCCCTGCTCTTTAAACCTCCCCACCCCACATAGAAAAGCCCTGTTACCTATACATATATAACCTGTCTGTCTCCCCAGCTGTTTCACTGCTGGCAGTGGTTACATTTCGTACTCGCTGTTTGTGTGATTGAATGGTGTACTGGGGGGTGCTCTGTATGTGATTGTGGGATCTATATGTGTGACTGAGGGTCTGTGTGTGCTTGTGGGATTACGCTGCATAATACATATCCGGACATAAATAACAATCATCTAGTCCTAAAAATTTGATGGCTCTGATTGACTAATAACCCATAACGGATTTTACTTTTTGTCTTTATGATTCTCATGTGGGAGGATAAAGAGGAGACTCCAGATAATACTTCATCAAATTAAATATATAATTTGCACTTATTTATGTATTTTGATATCGCCTTTATTCTTTTGGTTTTGCTTGAGAGAACCCTCTAGCGCTGAAAGTATTCAAAGATTGCGATTTACTGTTTATTCAACAACAAAAAGCAAACACGGAGAAGCCCTGTGTGATAACGTAGTTCAGGCTGCAGCACATTATATTTGCAACATGGGGCAGTTTATAGTAAGAGAGTACTATTCATAAGCAGTGGCAGATCAAGGGGGGAGGGGCAGTCACCCCCCCTAGCAGCACACTACATCATCAGCATCACCATTTATTTATATAGCACCACTGATTCCGCAGCGCTGTACAGAGAACTCATTCACATCAGTCCCTGCCCCATTGGAGCTTACAGTCTAATTTCCCTAACACACACACCAATTTGTTAGCAGCCAATTAACGTACCAGTATGTTTTTTTTGGAGTGTGGGAGGAAACCGGAGCACCCGGAGGAAACCCACGCAAACACGGGGAGAACATACAAACTCCTCACAGATAAGGCCATGCCTTTACATGGCGGCCAAGAGGTCTGATCAAAGAGTAGGATGCTCCCCCCCTTAAAAAAAAGTATAGGTACGCCCCTATTCACAAGTGGACAAGCCCTTTAATCTTTGCATTCGTTAATATGAGGGGAAGGAGCCCCATCCCTTGATTGGTCAATATATAAATCCGTCACAGACTCCACCTCTTCTGTAGAGAGAGCCGAGCAACGCCGAAGGTGATTGGCTGCTACATATTTCAGTGCGAGGGTCCTGCAAAACAGAGAATTTTGGAGTCAAAAAGGAGAGACCCGCCTACCAAAGTAATAGTGAAGAGAGGGGATACACTACCACACACAGTAGTTTCCTGGTCAGAAGCCAGTTTACCTAGTTGTATGATTTTTTTGGACTGGAGGAACCATGCAAACACAGGGAGAACATACAAAGCACACAGATAGGGCCCTGAGCAGAATCGAACCCATGACCCCAGCGCTGTGAGGCAGCAATGCTAACCACTGTGTTGCCTATTGTAAAGCTGTGAATATTTATTAAACCATGTCATGTTCATGTACCCATCCCTTTAAATTGTGTAATGTGACTTTCCTTTCACATACACGTAGTATATTGGGAGGAAGACGTCATTCCAGTGTTCCCAGGAAGGTGCCCTTACAGCTCCGATCAATATGTGAGTCATGTGCCCCTTCTGATCTGACAGATATCTGCTTCAGAAGAAAACAGTCAAAGGTTATCTGAGCAATGCTGGTCATAATGTGCTCCGTCATGATCAGATCACCAAGTCTCACCACTTCCCTCTGCCAGTTTATTTATAAACCCGGTAAAATCTTAACTCTCGTAGTAAAAGTTATGAGCGGATTTTATTGTCCTCTGAGAACTTGTCATCTCGGGACATTGACGTATGGTCTAGAAGCCTTAAAGTGTATCTAGTGCGTATGGGCAGCTCGTTAATTAACTAGATGACAACACTGAGGCAGGAGACACCTTATGGCCATCGTGTCACTAGGAGCTGGTGCATAAGGCTCTTTGTGCCGATCAATTCACTCTGAATTAATGATATTATTGAGGTATGAGTCACTAGTGTGCTAATGAATTAATAGGCTGCATTATCAAATCATGATAATAATTATTAACATTTCTGTAGTGCTTACATATTATGCAGCACTTTACAGAGAATATTTCAGCATTCATATCCGTCTGTGGAGCTTGCAATCTATATATATCCTAACACACACACACACAGTGTGGTAGGAAACCCACGCAAACACAGGGAGAACATACAAACTTCAAACGGACAGGGTCCTGGTTGGAATTGAACCTGGGACCCCATTGCTGGGAGACAGCAATGCCAACCACTGTGCCACCACGTTACTCTAAATTGGTTGCCTCCGCTCTAATATAAGCAAGAAGAAATAGATTCTGTTATGAAGAAACAAGATCTTGCTTATCAGAAGCCAAACTCCATGTATCATATTGATTCTGTCTTCACTTAGTTCAGCTTCTCTGTATTATGTCACCTTTTACCCCACTGTACTCTAGGTGCCCCAAAATTTAGTTGCATGGATAGAAGACAGACTAAGATTTCTCTCGTGCTGCCCTCCTCCACTAGAATGATCTCCCTCGCACCATCCGTCTGTCCCCTAATCTGAGCACCTTCAAACAGGCTCTTAAAACCCTTCTGTTCCTCAAGGCATCCAGCCATCCACATAACCTTCTCCATCCTTGTTCTCCTCACCTACCACTTCCCCGTCTCCTCTTGCTCTTGATCCCCTACGAGCAGGACCCTCTTCCCTTCTGTCTCCATTCCATTTCTTCTTGTCCTCCACCACCACAACATTCTATGGTTGGAGATACTGAAGTCTTGGTTATACTCGTTTTTATGTACTGTTGTACCCTTGTATACTGTCTGTATTGTATTTTTGTATTCTGTACGGTGCTGCGTATTCCTTGTGGAACCATATAAATAAAGATTAATAATAATTAATAGGAAAAGCAATTAAACAATGTTTCTTTTACTTTAAGATTTACTATCTCCCTGATCTGTCCACAGCGTCAACCTGGCCACTGTGAAGTAGGTAGGTCAGGGACCAGCGCTTCCATTTCTAAAAGTATTCTGACCAATGGAGTACTAATGGGATGAGTTTAAGGCTAACTGTAGAAAACTACACTGTTCCAGCCAGGGAACAGGAACCGATTCAGCTTTGAGAACGGTGTATGCAGAATTCTTACTGCTAGAGTGTTGTAAGCAGGAAACTGACCTTTCCTGGCATTGCTGTACATCACCATGCGAGCTGCTGGGAGGGGGCAGGGAGTGGTTAAATCATCATCATCAGCTATTTATATATTAAATGAAGTGTATCTTCCAGTAAGAGCCCCTCTTCCTCTTTGCTGCAAGTGTTCTGGTAGATGTACAGATCAGACACTTACACCTCTGTGCGATATAGTTGACAATGTTTTTTCTGATAGAATTATATTTCGGTTAACCTCCCAAAGTTTAGTGTCGCATGGGGCTGGATATTTGGTGTATCCATCATAAAAATAATAAAACATTTTTGCAATGGTGTTGGAAATGGTGAACTGAAATTAAGTCTCTAGAAGTTAAAAATACTTTTTACCAACTCTCCCCTTGTCACTCGCCCAAGCACCGGGAGCGGTTTCCACGTTGGCCACACACGTTGGTGGCCCCCGGACAGATCTGGAATTTGGTGCTCAAGACATCCAACTGGAAATCTGCAGATCAAAAGATTACTGCGCAAACTGGGCTTATGTTTGTGCCCCAAAACAATGTTTCTGTTCTGCTGATCACACTATGCGGCCAGAATTATAGTCTTGAACTCCTGTTGTTTCCTGTGGAATTATCTCAAACTGTAAATGTGGGAGATGTTATCTGTACTGGGATCTGCCTCAAAATCTTAGCACATCCTTATGTCTGTTAGAATGCCACTGTAAATAACATTAAACCTACAACACAAGTTGTGTTAATTAGGATCTTTCTACACATAACATTCACAAATATATATGTCATAACCTAAATTAGAGTTAAAGAACTTCAACCAAACCTAAAAATGTAGCTTTGTGTGGGGTGCAAGGAGTATATTTACCCTGTACCATACTTGCCAACCTTTTAAGAGGTCTTTGCGGGAGTTCCCAGGCAGGGGGGCGTGGTTGACAAAATGCCGTTTTCGTTATGGGGGTGGGGCCAAAATGGCGCAATTCACCGTGAATCGCGTCATTTTGACAGCAAGAGGCCATTTGCGGGATATTTGCCTGCTCTTCCGGGAGTCTCCCGGACATTCCGGGAGAGTTGGCAAGTATGCCCTGTACAGCTCTCAGATTCCCTCTACTCTCAGAGGAGAGCTGTGTGGTACCCCAGTAACCATAGTTGACCCCAGTAAATGGTGCATAGAAGGTTTGTACACTCTTGTTTGTTCTTCATTAGATGTCAAGGGTTTGGAGAACTTGGAATTCTCTAAGATATTTAAAATAAGACCTCGGTCATAGAGAACCATGTTTATATGACACCCGCCAGGAACTGTCATGAACCCTGCTATTGTTATATAGGATAATAATTTGCACTGATACAGATAGTGTACAAGCCTTTTCATAAAGAATTTACTATGGGCCTCATTTAAAGTATTTTTTGCTTGCCTTAAGGGATCAGACCCTATAAGTTTAGCTGTCCTTTAACGAAGAAGTTTCTGTATTCCTCAGTCTGGTTCAAGTCCTCCAGCTAGTGTGATCGTAATTCCCTGTGCTTGTTAGCTAATATCATGCATTTTATCACCCTGTGATTTGTTCACAGTTCAGTTGCTGTCGGTGTGACACGTGGGTACCACCCCGATATCCGGCTGCGCACTTTGCCAACCATTACGGTAGGAATCTCTGCTCATTTTTCTGTGCACCTCTATGGGGTGGGAGGATAAATGAGCAGAGATTCCTGCCATAACATTGGCGTGATGGGTCTCTATGGACTTTCCGGAGACATACAGCACATGATTGAATCTCCCCCACGGAGCAGGAAGCGGGTACTGCCCTGGGTATAATTAGACTTGGGCATGCACTGTGTCAGTAACTGTCAGGTTTGTGATCCTGGTGTCAGTACCATACGAGGGCCGGCACTACTGCCTGTACCTGGTGTTACATGTGCATCTTGATATCCTTAGTGTTCCAATGCTATGCAACATCTCTATTCTGTGCAGTATCCATTGCACACAGACTAGTTACTGTTCTTTAGATCTCAGAATATGGCATTACATCTATATAATAGAGCAGTGTTACATTTCCCTGTCCTCAGAACAATAGGACTGACTGTAGATCCCTCAGCTCTCCCCTCCCTCCACTGTCATTGCTCATACATTCCTACCCCCCTGGTCCACACACACATTTACAGACACTGCTCTCTCATTCTCCCCCACCCATGGCAGATTGGCACATACCTTTAACCTCCCTCCCCCCTCTTCATGTACTACACACCTTAACCCTGGTCTTGGCTGTCTGCCTCATCCCCTAGGATACCAGGAATGTTGTGCACTAGACCTTTAACACACTTGGAGGGTGTGAGCGCTGCAGCCCACTTATACTGACACAGAGGAGGGGGGCAGAAGAGAGAGGTATTTGTGTCAAGGAGTGTGGGGTTTGTCACTCTGAGACTGAAGAATGTGTCCCTGTTTATGAGGGCTAAGCTGCACTATTGATAACATCCTCTCTCATTTATCACAACAAAACAGTATAAACACAGAGAATAAATAACTCTTCCCTTCTACACACTTATAAATCTGGGTTACTCAGGTCATGGATATAGTAGTAGTATTATTATTATGGTGATGATGATGATGATTATCATGGTATGCTCAATGAGCTCATCTTTTAGTAAAATACAGAATTCATATGTGAAACTCAGATAAATTGAGGGGTATTAATCTTCCTCTTCCAAGATACAGCCAACAGGTATTCAGGATGTTTATCAGGGGCCTGTTTATTATAGCTTTTTTTTTATATTAAATTCCCCACAAATGGCCTTTATTTGGGAGACGGACACATATTTAAATTACATGCACATTAACAGATATCATAGATATCTGCTACTTTGCATTTTTTCTTTAAATACAAAGCATAGATGTCTATGGGAACTGCTATTTACCGCTAGTTATGAAGTAATGAAAAGCCATTTACACATACAGCTCAGACTGGTGTACATTACCATATGTGTAATTCTTCAGGTCTGCTGTATGGGGAAAGTGTTGGTGTAGAGGGATCTTTGGATCCCTCACTGCATCTTACTGCTCTCCCCTCTGGTCACTATCACAGAGGTGGGCACTGTGACCATAGAGAAGATAGGAGAGGGGTCTTCGCAGTCTTTTGTGACTGCTGTACCTGTTGAAGTTTTTTAATAAATACACACGATCTTTCAATCCTTATCTTTGTGCCAGCATTGAAAGCGATTGTGTTAAAAATCCCCTTTTTAATAAATATACCCCTATATAGGATAATTACCAACCAATTCATCTGTGCGTTAAGGACATTCTGAAAACCTGATCTATAAGGACAAGTTATTACCTTTCTTGAGAAAACCTCACATTAGTTAATTAGTCATGTGCATTCTAGGCAAAGTCATTTTATTTTCTGTACTTGGTACTTCTACAGTCACTGACTACATGATGTAGAATAAGTTGTGCCCAGTGAGTATTAGAACAACAAGCTATGTCAGGGTTTGTACTTGTGCTACAAGCTCATGATACTACATGTATTCCTGGGGAAATAAGTAATAAATAAAACACATATGTTTTTACATTTGACTCCAGTAGCTGTGAAATACACACATGCAACCTGTCAAAATACACAACTTTTAAAAACCAAAACAATGCAGTTAAATATGCAACCACACATATAGTGAATCATCCATGTAAACATAGTTTAACCATGACAAGTTTCACTACCATTTAGGCACATTGCTAAGAAACGCAGATGAATCTGAGACAAAACAGATTTATATAAATGACCCTTCTCTTCTCCACCGGCTTAATTTTATTATTTACGTGAGAAGTGTTAATGTAACACTTAAATATGACCCATTGTTTCCAACGATACCAGACCCACTTGCGTTCTTACTCGTGTTCAGGTGCGTTGCGTTTGATGCATCTTATGTCAATTTAAACGCTTATTGGCCTACAGATTAACACGTTTATGTTTGCCATTACACTCATGTCTTTACTTGCATTAAACTGCCAGAGGGTGCGAGGCCTTAATATCCGATTAGAACATTTAGTAAAAACAGAACTTTTGTGATACATTTTGCAACATTTCCATCACTCCAAAGGCCGCATAAACCGGTCAATATAAGGCAATGGGCATTTCTATAATTGTTGCACAGAGTAAAACAAATAATGAATTATCTGTCCTGCAGTTTTTAGACGTCTTACTGATGCCACTAAGGAGAGGAGCGCAGCTGCAGGTGATGAGTCGGTGAGGGGTTAATGGACAATCCGTTTACTAGTTACAAGTTAACCCCACAGACTCTCCCAGTGCACATTTGGCATCTCCCCGTCTCCCGAGTCCCGTCTCGGCCTCTGGGGAGAACATTATTTCTAAAAAGAGCATCACAATTATTCCATCCACATCAGTCTCCCCGGAGCGCTGACTTTCCAGCTAAGGAGCACCTAGGGAGCGGTGAGTGATCATTAGAGATACTCTGTATCACTTTCTAAACTTCTGTACACACGGCAGGCTTGTGGCACTACAAGTCCCAGCATGCTGCCACTGCTAGGGTGTGTAGGAAGGGTGTGTCCCCTCCCTGGGCCGCCGCTCTGCCTGTTCTTCAGGCCCCAGCACTGAGCCCTCCCTCGGATGTCTGATGTTTGCAGAGTGCAGTGAGTCACCCAGGGGTGTGGTTACCCAGATCGCCCTCTCTCTCTCCTTCCTTTCTCCTCTCCCTCTTTCACGCTCTCTGTCAGGCTCTGGAGCGACTGGATTCTATATCACAACACCAGGTAAGTGACCAGAGCGGAGATCTCACCCCTGGTGCCTCATTGCCACTAGTGGGCATGTGGAGAGGTGGCAGGGCCCATGGTGTGCCAGGCACCGGATGGAGGGAGGTCACCCCACTCTCACACCATGCCCTGAGCCTGGGAAGGATGGGCAGAGGGAGGTTCTGTAGTAAATGAGACTTTGTGGATGTTCAGTATAACTTGTTACTGGGAGATCCGTGATTGTCAGATTGTGGACTGTCAGCCACAGTGTTAAACGTGGAATAATAGATGTAGAAGTCCTGGTACTGGTTTTATTCACAGACTGTAGGAGAGAACCAGCAGAGGGAGGAGGACAACAAAGAACAATGGGACATCTTTTAGAAATGTATAACTTAGGAGATCTGTTTGTAGTTACCAGCAGTTAGCAATTATGTATCCATTCCTTCAGTCAGTGTGAGGGGCCTCTGGCACCTTGCACTGCCCCATAATGAGGGATTAGGAACCTCAGAGGGGAGGCTGCCTGAGTTGACATAAACCCTTTGTATGAGAGGTAGCTGCACCTTTTGGGTCAGTTCTAAGTAGGTGAGAGTTGAAGGCAGCAATGCACTGTGGGTGTGAGGTTCTTGGGAGGGGATAGGTGTGTGTGGCTCAGATAATCATGCTGAACTATTCATATTGTATGACACGCATCATTTAGTAAGAAGAGACAACACTCCTTGAGAAGTCATGGAAGAGCTGTCAAAATATTGCATTGTCGGTAGGACTCATGTGACCAGCGTGTGGTTTCATGATGCCCTGTGTGCAGTCTCATGGTCTGTGATGTAACGTACACGCCTGTGTTCCTGTTGGCTGTTCAGTAGAATTTGGTCATGGCAGTTACTAATGTAGTAATGTTGTGGGTCTGGCAAGGTCAGATGCTGGGAAATACTCACATTACACTTCCTTCCTATTCTGTGGTTCTGTAAGTTAAGGGTGCAGGGTAAGTAATTAGATTTAGCTGGAAGTCACTGGTTTTAGTTACACTGACCCAACAGGCTTATCCCCACCTCCAGTGGAGGTTACAAAGCCTAATTTACAAGTTCTTGTCCTGCACTAGAGGTGGTTATATCTCTCTTCCTCTTGTATATTAATGCTTTAAAAATATCTGTTTGTGATCATTGCACACGTTTACTTGCTAATAATACAGGTATTGGAACAGATTGCAGAAGTTTTGGATGAGACGGTTGAAACAAAGATGGATCATTTTAAGGAATCAATTAAAGATAATAATGTATCCTGTACCTGTTCCACTACAGCAGGCGTAGCAACATGTGGCTCTCAATTTTATATTACTTACACACAAAGAAGAAAAAATACAGCGCCTGATATTGTAGTAGTTTAAAAAGTTAAATCCAGAACAATTGGTGATGTTTAATATGCGGATCAGATGTAAGAGTGAGGAACATCTATGTTAAGGTCCCAAGTTCACAAATTCAAGTCTTGACAAGCTCCAAAGCATACGGTAGAAAATACCAGAGATAGTGTGTTCTCCTTTAGAATTATCAATATAACACCACTTCCACCATATGTGTGTATACATACCAGATATAAGAGAAAACAGGCTTATCTGTAACAAACTCCGACACGGTGTATCCTCTGAGTTCATTATGTAACTCCAGTCATCTCATCCTCTTCTAATAAATATATAATATATATCTATCAGCCAAAGAACTAAGCACCCTATATCTCTGCAGATGTTGTGGCGCAGTATACTGTAGGCCGCCAGGGATTCAGCAGCCATTTAGCGCTGCATGCTGTAGATTTTGGCCGCCCAGGGTTTTCTTGCCGTGGTGCTGTATTGTGTAGACCAGTGATGAGCAATCTGATGCACTTCAGGGGCCGCGTGGGTGGCTTCTAAAGAGCTGCACATCACCTTTACGCTCAGTAATAAGATATAATAATACGTTTAATTAAAGAAAGAGACTCCTATCTGTAATATATCCGCAGGCATGTTACACAAGTGTTACGTTCTATAACAATGATAACATGTAATAAAGCAGGAAGGAGCTGGGGGCCACAGGAGAACACTCAGAGGGCCACTTTTGTCCATCACGGCTGTATACGTTGGCCACCTGTGGATCTACTGCTGCTGCTGTGAAGCTACAAAGTCTTGGCATGCCAGTAAGCCAAAGACTGTTCGGCAATGCTGGGACTTCTAATTACACCAGCTACAGTCACAGGTCGTCTGTCTGTTGCATAGTTAGCATTGTAATTTTGTTGAAAAATGTTTGTGTGTGTTTTGGATGACGCTGGGCCTGGAGTGCGCCATGTGTTCCTCGCATGCTTTAATTAACAGCCAAAAACAATTACTGATATGTACTAAAGGAAGGTTCACTTTACACTCTTTCTAGGAAGGTCAAAACACTTCAGAAGTTACTCACTATACAGTCTGCCATATTTCTTTGAAAGTCTGTCCCATGTAACTGACTTGGATGTATAAATACAGCAGACTTTTACATGCCTGTTTATTTAACAGACTATGAAAGGAGAACATTTGGCCACCTTGCAATTCTCTGTATACATAACCACTGTATGTCTAATCAGTTTCTCATTTGTGAATCATTTTTATTTATTTTTTTTAACTCAAAAGGTTTTTATTGAATTTTTTAGAAAAGCATATTACAAACATAGCAGTGGTTGCAGAGTACATACAGCAGATCAGTTATATTGAACAATCCACACTGCTTAGATAAACAATCAAACAAGTAAATAAAAATGAGAAAAAATATTGGTACAGACAACAACACATCTTATGACCCAGTATACATAAGCCGAAGACGGCAAAGAGAACAGACAAGAAAAACAGACGGATAAAGGGGGGGGAGGGGGGGACAAGACAAGAGACTATCCGGTTATAGAAAGTGTACCAGTGGGTCTAGCCCAAGTACCCAACTTAACTCAAAAACCATTCCACAGTACTCACGGATCAAAGATTGAGCTGTGATTTGTAAAGTACTCCTACCATATAAACCACTTAACAAGCGGGGAGGAAGCCCCTGTAGACAGATTAAAACCTATGGTTTCCATTTTGTAGCTATGTTGGATCTTGTTAATAATTTTAGGGAGTGCTGGAATTAGAGGTGATTTCCAGTTCTGGGCTATTGCAGCTCTTGCTGCAATGAGAATATGTCCAGTGACATAGTGATTGTGTCGCTGGAGATGTTTAGGATGCAGATGAAGTAAAGCCATATCTGGGGAAGGAGAGAGATTATTTTTGGAGACCTGAGAGATTAAATGAAAGATTTCGGTCCACAATGGTTGAAGTTTCGAGCAAGACCAAAAGATGTGCATAAGTGTACCAATTTCACCACAATTCCTCCAACAATATTTAGATTCTGATGGCCAGATTTTATGCAGCTTATCTGGAGTAAGATATAACCTGTGAACAATTTTAGTCAACATTTCTGAATGGTTAATACACTTTGGCATCTTATATATGTTTAGGAACACTCTCCCCCATACCTCTTCTGAAATAGTGATATTTAGGTCAGATTCCCAGACAGCTTGAATCGGTAAAACCCGATTGTCAATAGGAGTTAAGAGTGTCCGGTACCATAGGGAAATTCCACCTGCGTGGGATGTAGGGGAGAGAATCACCTTGATACCAGGGGGGAGGGGTCCCATCACCCCCAAATGCGAGGGGCGTGTTTGTAACCAGTGCCTTACTTGAAGATATTTGTAAAAATCACGGACAGGGATATCATACTTAGCTTGTAATTGAGTGAAAGGGGGAAGAGCCTCCAGGAGGTCCTGCACACGTCTAGCTCCTTGCCTGTGCCAAGAGTCAAGACGGAGGTCTGGTATTAGTTGTGACAGTGCTATAGTAGAGAGGCTAGAGGAAGGGAGCTGGTAGTCTAGGAAAAGGGACATCATCTTATCCCAGGTGGTGAGAGAATCTCTTATGCTCCTTAATGTGAAGACTGGATTAGGTCTACTAGGTTTGTCCAGCCATAATAGATCTGCTAATGGGAATGGAGAGAAACTATGCTGTTCAATGTCACCCATGGTTTTTTCAGTGGGGCGGAGGCCTGCCAATCTCTAAGCTGATCCAAAATAGCCGCCTGTTATTATGCTTCTAGTTTGGGAGCGGCTAAGCCACCTTTTATTTTAGATCTGAACATTCTCTCTCTAGAGAGCCTAGACTTTTTGTTGTTCCAAATAAACTTGAACGCAATAGTATAAAATTTCTTAAGAAGGGACATAGGAGTTATAAAGGGAATAGAGCGGAACAGATACAGTATCTTCGGGAGCAACATCATCTTTACCGCTGCCACTCTACCAATCCAAGATATCTCATAGTTTGTCCATGACTTTGCAAGCTTACCCAATAGTGGCTGGTAATTACACTCAATGACTAGCTTAGGATCCATAGGTATGCATATGCCTAAGTATGTCATGTAAAGGGGACACCACTGGAAATTATAAAGCAATTTCAAAGAATTCAAAGCTTCTTGTGTGAGGGCCACCGGTAAAACCTCTGTTTTAACAGTGTTTAGTTTATAATAAGATACTTCTGAGTACTCTTTCAGGATTCTAGATACTGCAGGGATAGAGGTCTCAGGATTTGTAATAAATAGAAGTAGGTCATCAGCAAAGAGACAAATCTTATGATGGTATTTACCGATAACCGTGCCCATTTGTGAATCATTTTAAAGTTGAATTAATAAACTGTGTTTTTATTTGTGACCGAAGATTGTCTTTGCACAATACAATGAAATATAACCATTTGTATCGCAGTCTAGGAACTTTTACACATGTTTTCCAGTCTAAGTGATGGAGATGTGTTTTAGGAGTGTATCTAAAGTGTTTCAACCACCACCCATCCGACCATGGCCTATAAAATGCTGTTTCATGTCTCTCTGTTGTAGATTTCAGTCTGTCCTTAGCAGGTCACCACAGAGGCCATTTGCAACGATTATTCCCCAGCTGCAGGCTTTTAGTGAAGATGTTTGTAGAAGATTGTTACTAATTGCATCACACACGTTCCCCTAACAAACTTCATCAGTCACATATTAACAGAATCACTGCAGCATAGTCAGCGGATCACAGGTGCAATGACCATATTCTGTCACTGTGACATAGTCTTTATATTCTGTAAGAGAGTCCTTTATCTACAATGCAGGATGTCCAGTCCTCACTATCTGCTTCCCAAGGTGGTGGAGCTTTGTCATACATTGGTAAAACCTATAGGCTCATCTCTTGTACAGTGTGTGTGTGTGTGTATGTATGTATATATATATATATATATATATATATATATATATATATATATATATATATATATATATATATATATATAATTTATTTATTATATACCCAAAAAACTAGCACACTGTGGTATTTGGTGTTTCTATAACTACTGGGTATTTTTGTCCATTAGTTTCTCCATGTGTCTATGAATGTACCCACATTGCAGTCTTGCAATTGGCTCCATGCTGTAATCGTGTGCACCGTGTCCTCATCACAGAAAATAATAACTTCAAGATGTTTTCTTTGTAACCGTTTGTAAGCAGGTAACTTAACATGACTTACCCTAATCAATGAAACCCTCAGTCGGGAGTTATTAGGGCTGAATGGGAGAGGTAGGCAACCTGTGGCTTTCCAGCCTTTGTAGAGCCACAAGTCCCAGCATGTCTGTGGGTTATTACACAGGAGCTCCGGCACAGCAACCTGACAATAATTGCCCTGATATTCTGCCGGTATTTCTTTTGGGGTTGTATGCAGGAGCTCCTTCCCCCAAGTCTATCATGAGGACTGCTGGGAAAATCTGGCTAACAAATCAAAGTGAAACGTCAAATGTGGTACAGCTGCTGCATATGGGTGCACAGTACCAGGCAGCAGAGGCCAATCAAATGCTGGGATGCATAAAAAGAGGGATCTTGAATATGGGGCCCTGAGAGGGTTCAGCGGTGGGGAACCTCATTAATAGAGGAAAGGGGGGTCAAGGCAGCAGATATTGCTACTGCCAGATGAGTTCTTGCCGCCAGCTGGCTTTTCCCTTTAACAGGGGTGTTGTCAGTTTCTGGTGTGTACACTTAGCACTTACTGAGGATCCCTCTGTCATCAATTAAGAAAGTAAACAAAAATTAATTTAGACAAAGTTTATTTGTTGTATCCACGAGCAGCTTCAATTAACTAATCTGCCTGGGTGTCCCCTTAGTTATAGAATAACTGTGGCATGTATACCCCTGTAGGTGTACAGGCCCTGACAAAGACTGTAAGTTGTTTTGTTTTGTTTTTTGGGTTTTTTTTATATCCCCTCCAATCAACTAATTGTTCTTAGTTATAGAAGATCTGATATTATTTCCGTGAGTAGATGATAAATCTGCACATTCAAGGCAATTTTTTATTACAATGTAGCATTCAGGTTAGTAACAATAACAGGACCTACACCTACATATATTGAGTCCAGGCACCTGATTGGACAGCTGCAGCAGTCTGTCCTCTGTCATCAATTTAGAGCTCTGTTAAAGGCCCTTTAGACCCTTCAGCAAGTGCCTTGACATACTATAATTCCTGTTGCTCGGGGGTTTGGCAGGTTTCCTCTGAGCTTTTTATGGGAATGTTTTAGTGTGGTAAAATTTCAAATTAAGGTGAACTTTAATGAATCAGTGATTAATACTATCTGTTTGTGGGATGAATGCATTGTAAAACAAAGGAATTGGTAGGGAATGTTGGAGGATTGCGGGATTTCTATGCGCTATCTGGCAACTATTCCCATTTCTCTTCCCTGCTTCCCATGAATTTCCCTGTCTGTGCAGGTGTTTTGATTTGAACTTTTTATTGAAAATTCCAGTGTTTATTTTTATGTTGTTTTAGCAGCTGTCCATCAAGTCTATTTAAGGCTCATTTGGGTGTGGCTCACAAGCCAGTCATTGCTATAGATATAAGTCCCTATACCTGGCAGGTGAGTGCATGTGATTTAAACTGCATTTTAATGGTTTTTAAAGCATATAGGTCAGTGTAAGATCTGCATAGAATGAGGTTCTGTTAACACTGGGATGCAGGCTTAATAGTTTTGATCAAAATATGAACCAATACCTCATGTTTTCATTTGGCTAGACACACACAGATATGCAGTGTTAGGGATAAGTGCTGACAACTGTCTTTTTTTTTTTTTGTATTCATATATGGGCATTTATATTGCCCTGCAGCTGGTACCATATATAATATGGGATATACCGAGTTCTGGTTTATTTCTTCTCTAGTATTATCTGTATTTTTTTTTTTTCTGTTACAATTCAGCCAGGTGGAGTTTTAGGAGCGTATTTGAAGCACGTTGACACTGAATAGGATTCTAAAGAAAAATATTCAAAAACTTCTTTAGAAAATTCCTTTTTTTTAATAGGTGTGAAACGTAAAGACTGCACCAAATTCCACGTTGCGGGACACCGCAGCAGGGAGGGAAAACAGACTATGGCTTTTTTAAAAGTAGATAAAAGATCTCACGTTTGTCTCTTTCCGCCCCAGTCACATTTTATCTGTCTAGTCACTTTGCGGAGGAGGTAAGACCATCGCATCCATGTCCCATCTAATTGTACGGCTGTCAGTTTTCTGTGCAATTGTTAATGGACCAAATCAATAGATATTATCCTGTCCGAAAGAAACACGGTTGTGTTTCTATGGACGACGGTCCGTATTAAATCTATTCCATACTCACAGGAAATCTAGATTATTAAATGCGGAACTTTTATTTGATGTGTAATTGGGCCACACAATACTGTTACACAGTTTGTAAGTATTCATCTTGCGTGTGATATGAGCTGGCTTTTATTGCTGTCTTTTCCGACAAGATAATATAAGAAAAATAATCTACAGGAGATAGTGATGTCGCTGCCTCCGCTTATAGCTCCCAGCTGTGCGGCTACCTCTGAGATTAGTGTAATCTGCATCATGTCGGAGGTGTCTCACCAGCCTTATGGCTGCTCATATCGGCCTATCTGCAAACCGGACCGTAACCGGTTTGGTAACTGGTCATTTTTGGTCACTTTGCATAATTTGAACTTGATTTATATTTTCGAACGCATATAAATCGCATTAAGAACGGATAAGAGCGAATGAGCCCTAAGATAAAAGAATCAGTAACTGATGAGCAGTTATTATAGTGATGAGTATAATTTAACATTACTATCATACCCTAGACCTTTAAATGCCGACTTTCTATCCCACTTGGGATCAAGCTGTTCCCTGGTATGTTGAGCAGCTCCGGCAGTGACATGTTTATCAATGTGAAAATCTAAGGATAATTGCTGACAGATACTGAGAGATTAGACTCCTCCCTTCACTTTTTCATCTCTCCAGCCTGTTTTCCCAGGTAATTATCCTTTATCAACCTATAATCTTTCGCGATCCAGAGACACCTTTTTTTATGGTAATTTACATATTATTCGTACACCCGTTTCACTCCTCTCTTCCTGAACGACTGCATTTATTAGGATATCTCTGTTCCTGCATATAATTTCTAACCTTTCAATATATCGACTGTTTGCTGTTGACCTGGAGTGCAGTGCCGTGCTGGATTATCAGCCATTTGTAAAGGAGAGCACATCGGTCGACTAAAAATTTGAACGAAAGGTTTCCTCACTGCAGTCAGTAGAAGCGCAGTTGTCTCTGTATCAGAATCTCTGCCGGTGCCTTAATTATCTGTCCAGGAATGAGCTGCTGGTGAGTGTTATGTCCCAACTGATTGTACAAGTCACCCAGCAGTTCATATTGTGCACTTGTGGTACTTGGAGAATGATCTGGACTAAAGCTGGGTACACACTGCAGAAATTTCTACCGATACGATAGTGTTAACGATATTACCGACGACTGAAATATATTGATGCATACACACTACACATGTTTTATCTTCATCTCTCATAACCATCTGCTGAAAAGATGGTGACTCTGTACCCTGTACAGATATCTGCCTACACTGCTGGTGGTGAGTGCGTGCACACTGCCACATTTGTCCTCCATTTGTAGAGATATTTAGTCCGTTTATAAAGTCAATTCATAGGATACGATGAGCTTTGGAACTTTGAATGATTGTTGGAGCGTGCACACTATTGTGATATTGGGCCGCACAGTCGTTTTATCGTGTGATTGGCGCAGTGATCAGGTGAAAAACCTGCAGCGTTCAACTAGCCTAAGCGTTTGTTGCAGCAGATATAAAATATTCTCCTCTACAAGCGAGGGGTTGAGACGCACAAGCTGTGTACCATTTGATTTGGAACTATGACGGTTGTGAAAATTGGTGTTAATTACAATGAGTATGAGAAACGCTCCATACACTGTCTGTGTTATCTCGGTCCAGGCTGTGTGTCTGGTACCCAGCACTTCCGCTGTCGGTGACCGTATAGCAGCGGTGTCTGATCAGAGGCTGACAGTCTCCAGTGGTTTTAACAGATGCTGCTCTCGTGTGGTAATGCCAGGCTCCGGCACAAACAGGATTTAAGTAAGATAATCAATGGATGGCACATAGAATGAACAGCCTTTGTTAAAAGACCTATTACGCCTCACCTACCAATGGCAATCCATACACTAGAGCGGTGTACAGTGCAATGAATTTGCTATTGTGGGAAGCACTTTTTTTTTTTTTTTTTTTAATCTGCTTTTTCTTGAGTTGGGTATGTTATATTCAATTTTTTGGGTGGGTGGTTTGTTAAGATTCATTAGTAGATTACCGTAGGATGGTGCTGGATGCAACTTGTAGCTAAAATGTAGTTTACAGAGCTGGATCAATCGCAAAGCTTGGACAAAATATTAAGCTCATTTTAAAGCTACTTCCAGCGTAGACAGGTCAGCGACACGATAAATCAGGCCTGGCCAACCTGTGGCTTTCCAGGTGTTGTGAAACTACAGTCCCCAGCATGCTTTGCCTATAGCTTTTCACTATTACACGGCTAGACAGACTAATTCTAAACCATAAGTTGCCAAGCAATTAAAATATTCATGCTGAAGATCTCTAGGACATGGTCACAAATTGGACTCCGTTAGTGAGGCTGGGTACAAACTACAGTGTTTTCAGTTGCTTATCGGGCCAGTCACACAATATACAACCATCAGCCCAATATGTCATTAGTGTGTATACATTGCATCGATGAGCGACTTTCGCTCCAAAGCACAACGTATCGTTTGATTTTTAAACCAGGCTAAAAATGTCATTCAGCGATGGAACGATGCCGCTCCAATCCTGCAGTATGTAAGCACTCAGGACCAGCAGTGTCCATAGATCTCTATGGAGTGTGCAGAGTCATGAGGTTTTCAGCCGATGGTTAGGACAGATGAAGGTTAATCGTGTGAAACGTGTTTTGTGTGTAGAAGATTCGGCATGCTGACTTTTTATTTTCCAATTTTTATAAAACTGGTAGTAAAATTGTTAAGAATATCGCATAGGGAGAAAGTTTGTATAGTGTGTACCCAGCCTAAGATTTCAGCTGTAGCAGAGACCTGGTGATACTTGTGGGGATCAGGGGATTCTACATAGATTAATTTCTAGGGGTGCATAGAAGTTCCACGTTAAATTAAATAGTCTGTGCCTGAGCGTGGTAGGATCTCCCCGCAGGGACTGTAAAGAGACCTGTGATCTCCCTCCTCTTGTTATACTCTGCATTGTATCATTGTCCTTGTCTCATCCATGGGACGGCTGCTTATCATGTATCAGAACTATTTAGCATCACTTACATCTCGCTCTAAGTTACACATGATGAGAGAGAGGAGGGAACAATAGGACAAGTCTGGAATAAAGGCTCCCCGTGTATCAGAGGAATTAATGGGGTGTTGACTCCTTTATATGTCGCAGACAACCAGGTTTTAATTAGTGTTAGTAAATATTGAGTGCTAATGTTTATACAATAACAATAACAAAAGGTTACTTGAGAACTTCTAGATAACATCAGAACTCTTTATTTTACATTATCTGGGATTCTGATCAAAATAAGAACAACTATTGGGGATGGTTCATACTTGTGTGTTTGTGACGTTGTTCTCATGAGAGGAGGGATTCATCAAAAACATTTTCATTCTTTTTTTTAATGCAGATTTCTGACTTGTCTTTCTATTGGTTAGATGTACAGTGTATCTGCCCAAAAATATGCTGCATACGGAGTTTAAATATGCACCTCACCCCCACAAAAAATGCACCTCGCCCTAATAAAACTGTCTGTGTTTGTTTTGTCCGATTTTCATCTAAGTGAGGGGTGTTGTCATTCTGTGATTCTCCAACTGCTGTGCAAGTACAACTCCCAGCCAGCCCGGTTTTGCTGGGACTTGTAGTCCCACAACAGCAGGAGAGCCAGACTCTCGATTGTTGGACAAACTGGATGAACTTGTTCTGAAGCACACCAACGTGGTGTTTGCAGCGTGCTGAGTCTTGTAGACATGTGGGATCTGTACATTTGTGGTTGTGTAGATTTGTGCAGCGAGACTCAGCCGGATACACACATTCTCCACCACATACTCCCTCTCGCAGCAACTCGCTGCTAGCAGAGCTTTAAATAGTGCAACTTATGTAAATATATCTGGATAATGTCAGCCTTTTGGTGTATTTCTGCTCCAGCAATAATCTATATGGAGAGTTGTCCCTAATCCTACATTCCGCACTCCTGGAAGTTGGTTTGTGTTATCTGAAGTAACGTTCCGCCATCCCAGTCCTGCGATTTAACCCCATTGGGCGAAGTTGACACTAATTCCAGCCAGACACACGATGGGACCCCTGTATCACTGTTCACAGAGGTGGTCTCTGTTCAGTAGTTTTATTTACTCCTCAGTGTCCCACTAGTCCTAGAAATCCACACATCATATATATTAAATGTGCTCAGCCATCAATGTCCGATCTTGCAGTAATGTAACATTTGGTTACTTACAATATGTGTGACCTTTGCTTAATAAGGGGCTCTGGATCCCACGTCTCTGGGACGTGACCGGTCATAGTGAAGACTATCCACGGACTATCCTGCAGAGAGGGGAACAGTGATCTTGGCCTCCGTGGTTTCCGTTGTCGGCGTGGGGAGGAGTGAGAGTTACTTGGGCTTTAGTCCATGTCTGTGGATAGTGTCGCCCTCAAAACCCTGGGCTGTCGGCGCTCTGCAGGTATTCTTGGCCTCCTGGAATAGGGTGTCTACCTATGGGCTCCACGCTGATGGTTATTTAGGCTTCCCACCACCCCCTACTATATGTTTTGGGAAGAGACAGAACGGGTGAGAATTAGAGAAAATGCGTTAATCATCTACAGAGTGACGACCGCTTCAAAGTAGTTTGAGAAAGTAGAAGTGTTGATTAATTCAGTAAGTGATAAATAACTTTACAGAGCAATACATATTGTTATACTCCGCATATAAGGTGTACATGTAACATTTTATACGTCCATGTAGACCGGATGAATGTACTCCGACACCTCTATGGCCCCTGTTCTGGGCAGCTCTCCATCACTTGGAGGGGCACGGTCAGAAATATTTGTGTATAATGTGTGTCTATAGTTAAACATGGGTTTTTCGTTCCATATTTTATTCAAGTTAAATTATCCACAAACACTTACATTAGTTGTAATTGCTGCTTGGTGAAGGAGCTGTAATTGTAATCACTGTAACATTTATCCCTTCATCTTTTGGTTGTACAGCCAGACCAATGAAATGTACACTGATACATCAACACAAAGCATAAAATAAAAACTTTTTTGTTGTTTTTTAATGGAATATTTTGTATCCTTGTATTTTACGTAATATAGCAATTTTGTTTGTGATGTTTTACATGTACTGTGATATAAACATACCCTCCAGTCATTGCTAAACTCCAATATCCGTCTGTGTCGCCAGGTTGTGAGCAGCTGGGAAGATGGAGGTCGTACTATCGCAGTGGACGCAGCGCTATCATGAGTTCATGAAGGGGTCAGGTAAAATGCGCATCCTCTTTTCTATCGTACATTGAAGTGGACTTGGCAACTACATACAGTGGATACAGACGTTGAACTAATGACCTCACTGAGGCATGAGGCACTTCCCACAATCTGACTGCTTCCACTATGTGTAGACAATTGGTCCTTTTTCACAATGCAAAACGGAATAAAGTGCCCTAGATTGTGAGTTCTTCAGACCAATGATTGAAATGTTACTATCCCTTATTTATATAGTGCCAACATCTGTAAATACACTTGTGAATCTCCCGTTGTTACTATTCTGAAATGTTGTGTACACAGAAGATGCAAATTCTATAAAGAGCTGGAAATACAACATTATTCAAATATTATGTACGTGTCTCACCTGTCCCCTCAGCTGCTGGTCTCTCATCTGTCAGCGGATGTGTGGGTTCACGTAGGGTGCCGAGGGCCCCGTGCCTCTCTCCCTGATCTCATACATGACCACAGACGTTGTGTTCCGGGCTAGTAATTACCCCCCCCCCCCTCCCCCAAGTTATCTGCTGCCGCCGTCTTATTTATGTTTGTTTTAACCCTTTCTGCATCAACTGTAATCTCTCCCCAGATCCAAGAATAAGTCATTACCCCCTCATGCACTCTCCCTTCCTGCCCATGTCCATTCTGGTGGGGTATGTCTTCTTTGTGCTGTCCCTGGGGCCTCGAATCATGGCCAACCGGAAGGCCTTTGACCTCAAGCCGTTGATGGTGGTTTATAATTTCAGCCTGGTGGCCCTCTCTGCTTACATAGTATACGAGGTAAGCTGCATCACAAGAAGAAGTAGTTATCCTGTAGAGCCTACTGGTATGCTGGGACTTGTGGTTCCACAGCAGGCAAAGTGCTTCGGGTCACCTACCTCTGCTTTAGGGCAACACATTTGTATGTATACATTCCTGGGGCGTGTTTTCTTGAACTGTGCTTTGTTGGGGTGTGGTACTTAATTCTGCACTTATGATTGGCGCTATGTAAACAACAATATCACGGAGCGTTATACAGAAGATCAGTGATCTTTCATGGAAGTCTCCAAGCCATAGGAGCTTACAATCTAATTTCCCTACCGCACATACACATTTTGTCAGCAGCCAATTAACCTACCAGCGTGTTTTTGGACTGTGGGAGGAAACCAGAGCACCCGAAGGTCACACACGCAAACACTGGAAGAACATACATGCTCCACACGGATAGGGCCCTGGAATCTATCTCGATTCTTACCTATACTGGGCAGGGGGTAATTATTGGCTGTGGTGATGTCATTCAGCCAATGGGGAGAGACCAGTAAGTAACTGACTGATACTTTTACCAATATTGGCGATGCCACCGAAACTATTGATACAGATAATGACTGAGCCCCCAGAAAAAAGGGTAGAAACATTGGATATATGTTAAAATAAATCGTTAATAAAGAAATGTACTTGTTTATCTAGAAATTATAGGGGGGGTATTCAATTGTTCCTCCGGGCGCCGCCGGAACGAGCGCGTTAAAAACATTACCGTTTATACGGTAAACTTGCGCGTAAAAACCGTTAATACGGTAGTTTACTTGCTGAATTTCATCTCGCAGCGAGATGAAATTCAGCGAGTAATTACCGTATAAGCGGTAATAGTTTTAACGCGCTCGTTCCGGCGGCGCCCAGAGGAACAATTGAATACCCCCCTATATGTTTTGTTTAAAGGATAATTCCACATTCACTAAAAAACCTAATATAAGATTACCTAACCGCATAATCTCCCACCGCCACCTCCTTTATATTTCAGGTAGCTGTAATTGGCATTGAGTTTTAGGGATATCCTGCTCCATCTGCATATGGAGAACGTCCCAACCAACGGTGTCATTACCCAGCGTCACCGAGTTACAAGTCCCAGCAAGACTAACTGGATGATTATAGGTTATTGACGCCTCACAATCCATGCTGGAGAGTGATGGCCGAGTCTGTGTAGTTACAGGGGAACCTTATATATGGGTCTGTTAATGCTGCTGCCATTGATACCCTTCATATGACTTGGGGCATATGTTCTCCCAGGCGGCTTTAATTTAACATCTGGCGGCTCGTTCTGAACAGATTCTCGCAGGTCTGATACTGAGAGCAGTTTAGATGTTTATTACAGGATGTAAGACAGATACAGTATCGTTATCCAGTATTGATAACACTTACAGCCGCTCTAATGATAACTGCCTGTAATGACGTGATATTTATGGGTAATTTCTTTTCTTCAGTTCCTTATGTCGGGCTGGTTGACTGGTTACACCTGGCGGTGTGATCCTGTAGATGAGTCTCATTCTCCGATGGCCCTACGGGTGAGTGTGCGCACGGCCTGGTGACGGCACCGTGCCCCTTTACCCTTCCTGCAGCGCTGCCTGACACCTGCTGAACTTTGCACCATAAACAGAGTGGTGATAAGCGGCTGTTATCTCCCGTTATCTGTATTCCTTCATTACCAGTCATAGTAACCTGCACCCTGACTCCCCTTCCCCTCACCTGGCGCCGCTTAGATTTATGACGTCTAATCTGTTCCTGACCGATGGGACATAGAGTTTTGTTTTTTTCATTGTTTTCTTTAAAGTTCCGTCCCTGATCTAAAGATTTGGAAGACTGTGTTTGCTGACAAGTGATACATTGTAATCTATATCTTCCTTTCTTCCCCTCCGTAGATGGTACAAGTGGCGTGGCTCTTCTTGTTCTCTAAATTTATTGAACTGCTTGATACAGTAAGTGTCGATTCTTGTCATTTACATTACACTGACACTACATCATTCGCTAGAGGCCAATAATACACACGTAGTGTCCAAAGGCCTTGTCAATGCAGATTTTTCACCAACATAAAATTCACCCACACCAAACGGGCACCAATATCTCTATACATGTACGGTGACCTATTCAGAAGTATTGAAAAACCAATCCTTTACCATAAATGTAATTAATTACTATTTGCATAGAAAATGTATACATTAATGTCACTGAAAACCATATTAAATGCACTAAACCCTCTGCCCTCTTACAAAATCTTTTTTTACATTCATTCACATTGTATTATCGAAGCTGTTTGTATTTACCTGTTTTGCTATATTTATTTTTTTTATTCAGTTTTTACATATAGTGTCTTGTATGTTCCTGTCATATGTCCCTTACACTAAGCTGCAGTAACGTTGTGTGCGCAGTTCATGTATAAAGCTACTAGAGGGTTATAAAATCTCTGTCTTTAAAGGGGCGTTCTACCTTCACCTGACTTTAATCACACTGGTGCAAATCTATATTCTTTATTTTCCCCGACTTCCCTCTGTGCTTTTGAGCACAGAAAAACTTGTATGTATTTGTTGCCCTTGAATACAACACAAAACTGCACTGTGGATGCAGCGTAGAGCTGTGTTGTACCCAAGGACAGACAACTTTGCCTGTAAAATGAATGGAAAATCATTGGTTGAAAATAAAGCAATACATTCCATGAAACTTGCAAAAGGATGTGTAGAAATCACAATATTGAGTCTCTGAGAGTGAACCTCTCACTCCTGCCCAATCCCTCTCCCCCCCCCCCCCTTTTAATTTTACCTAGCGGCCGAGACGTCCTCGTTTCGCTACAATGTTCCACTGACACGATGTCACCGGCTTTGTGTTTTCTGTGTCTCGTCTCAGTTCTCGCTTCTTATTCGCTACAGGTTTTCTTTGTGTTGAGGAAAAAAAACGGTCAGATCACGTTCTTGCACATCTTCCATCACTCGGTCCTGCCCCTGAGCTGGTGGTGGGGAGTCAAGTTCGGTCCAGGTGAGGACACCCGCCGGCTGTTTGACATTGGAACATTTGTTGGGTCTTCTCATGACGACTGATTGATCTCTCTGTTTTTACCGCTAGGTGGTATGGGATCTTTCCACGCCATGATCAATTCTCTGGTCCACGTCATCATGTACTTCTACTACGGACTGTCTGCTGCCGGGCCCCAATTCCAGAAGTACCTGTGGTGGAAGAAGCACATGACGGCCATCCAGCTGGTAAGAGAATGGACGCACTCGGTAGAAAGCGTTATGGAAACGATATTTAATGATTCCATGATTCCGTGTTCCCCTCCTCCCTCCAAGTCACCCTTTTTTGCTTTGTCTCACAGATCCAGTTTGTGTTGGTCTCCATCCACATTACTCAGTATTACTTCATGCCCAGCTGTGACTATCAGTTCCCCATCTTCATCCATCTCATTTGGATCTACGGCACAGTCTTCTTCATCCTGTTTTCCAATTTCTGGTACCAGGCATACACCAAAGGAAGACGCCTCCCCAAGGCCGGCGCCGCTTCCAACGGAGCAGTTCATCAGAACGGCAAAGCTAAGAACGGCAAGGCCAAGGCAAACTAGGTCTATGCAAGACGGGCGCGTTCGATGTCCCGGAATTCCCGTACATGTGGGAAGATGTCACCCTTCTGTTTTTGGTTTTTGTTTTTTTGTTTTTTTAAGCCGAGAAACCCAGCTGTTTGATGGCCAGTACAAACTGCCAAACTGGTTTCCGACTGACCCTGGGGCTTACACCAGCCAAAATTTAAGTGCCTAAAAAGACTGTTTGTATGAAGCGAGTGTGTCTGAATCCTATGCCCCTCCTGCAGCCCTAGCGCCCCCGTTCTCCAGCATCGAGCCGCTCCCGTGAGTGTGAAGAGACCGTTTCACTCCAACCGTTCTCCGTGTTTTCTTTACTGTACTACCTGGTCCCACAGCAGTCGCCAAGAATCCGGATTCCTTTGCGTCACATTCCAGTAAATCTCTTTCACCCGGAGAGCAGACTGGGAGCTAACTCCTCCCAACTCCAGTCTCCTCCAGTCTGAATGTTTTATTTGATCACACTGGGATTTTCCTGGACACAGTAACGGAGATCTGTAACCTGGTTGTAAAACTTGCAGGAATTCTGAAATACTTGAATACTGGGACGTCTGTGTCTTTTAACGTCTAGGTCATTTTGTCTGAAGGAGACAACAGTACTGTACGTTTTTGTTTGTTTTAGGCTAAATTTAAGTTAATTTGCCTGATTTGAAGGAGGGAGGTGTTGTCCATTCTTAACATATTTCACACTTGTTCTCTGTTCCTTACATTTAATTCACCCCTGTGTCCCGTCCACATCGTCCTCACTTATTTTTCATGTGCCACTGATTTCTATATATACCACTGTAATACATGTTATCTGCTGCTTCGGAAGACCAGATTCTATCCGAGATCCCTTTAGCAGCAGAGGCAATCACTTTGTACATGGAAAACCCGTCGGACCTCTACAGTGAACGTGTTATCGGCGGCCAGAAGCTGGTGCTGGGTTGGGATCTCCTCATAACTTATCCGCAAGTCTGCCAGAATATTTATCAATTTTGTGTAATACTATTAATAAAAGACTTAATGCACATGGCTAATTCCAAAGCAGGCTGTTGTATAGAATACTGTTCATGAGACTGTTTAGTAGAGGCCCTAGGCTGGGCCGGTGGGTTACGCGCGTACCCCATTGTTGGAAATGGTATGATCCACCCTGCATACTGTCAGAGTGGTTTGTTCCACGTTATGAAGAAGGCCTTACAGCCACTAGAAAAAGCATTTGCTCTTTAATGCATAACTTTTGAATTGCTGTCAAAGGATTTACTTTAATCTGCATAACAGACATTATGAAAATTATACCTTGCAAAGTCAGCCGTGTTGTGCACTAAACCAATATTCATGGGAATGCAATCTATTGTTTTACTGCGACTCATACCTCAATTACGTTACTAGTGAATGGCTTGGCCAGATATTGGTTTAGTCTGCAACTTATAGGTCAGGGGTCTTGTGTCTGGCCATCCGCCCGCTCTACTGTGAGGGGAGGAGAGTGAACTACAGTTATGCCCCCCCATACAAGAGAGTGGCAGTTTTGTGTTACTATAAAAGAGTTTTATTAACAGTTGTAACTTCTAAGAGTTGATGCAGCTTAGACCTAGACTAAGGAAGCGCAGAGCCAACTTTGCTTTACGGAAAACCCCTTAAACGTTACTGTGTTCTGTCATCAGTGTTTAACACCATCTGTTCTGTCTTCATTTCTCGTTCTGCTGTGTTTCTTGTGTGTGGAGCGGTAGTTTACAGCTCATTGAAAATAGCAGGACCGTAAATGGTTAACCGCCATACCGATTGAAAGCTAGATGCTCGAGCAGAGGCTACGTTAATAGACCGCCAGATATAATTTAAAGTGCACCTATCACCCAGATGCAGTAGAGGCAGCTCTCCATCTTGGTGGGAACCAGTGACAAACGCTGATCCTTCCATGGCACTGGCTGCCTGCATTGTATGTACACAACAAGTGGCCCTCTTGTCTCTGTTCTGCTAAAGTTTGTTCCAAAATCCAGTGGGACCTCTGTTGTCTGTGATAGAGCATGGAGGTGGAGAAAAGGGAGGTTAACGTGTACCTGTTCCGCCTACATGAGATGGAAGTAGCTGTTTTATGGGCTTAACGAATTACTCAGCTTATCAACTCATTGGTTCTTTTTGCAGTAATAATCAGCAGCATTCTCAGGAATAGCTCCCTCTACTGTCTATAGGTGGCAAGTACACTTTAGACGAGTATTCACAACAGGATATAATTTAGGGTATTGCTTTGCTAGCTAGAGAAATGTCATCTACATTCAGTGGTAGAAGGTCTAGTTTAAAAAAAAAAAGTGCATAATTCAGATGCTACTATAGTTAAAATTACCTATTTTGTGTAGTCAGAAAATCTATATTAAAGGAACAGATTTAAATACAAAGCACTTCAGAGCTAAATATATATAACGGTTTTCTTCTGTATTCTTCAGTCAGCAATATCGGGACCAGCTGTGGGTCTCTATGAATGTGTGTTTGTCTCCCTTTGTTTTAATTTATACTAATTTGTAACAGAAGTAGAGGGTATGAAACGCCTCTGCGGAGGTAGCGACTTCCAACTCTACAGTTTTTGCTTTATGTGAGAGGTGGGCAACCCGTGGCTGTCCATCTATTATGGAACTACAAGTCCCAGCATATCTGCTGGAGAGAGATCACTCGCCTAAGCTTACTTTATGTGATTGTAATAAATGTACCCATCCACCTTCATGACATTCTTATTGCTTTATGTCGAGAAGTAATTCTCATACTTGTGCCTTAAATGCTTCACTGTCTTATTCCATTCCTAAAATGTATCCCAAATCACCTTGTGTTATTAAAACGTCTGCCACTCGTATCTGCTTTCATTTACTGCTAAATCATTAACCACACAATTAGAGGGTGCATATAGACTGTCGATCACAATACGACATTTAATTCCAAGCCTTCAGCCAGCGGAGGACGTCAGAATTAGGGCCACACAGACTCCGTTTTAATTTAAAGCATGAGATCTGCTCTTATTTTCCAGAACAGGTTCTGATCCAGTCAGTTATACTGAAGATTGTTTGTTAGCCATTTCTATGTATTTAATAGTTATTATCGTTCATCTATGTAGTGCCAACATCTGCCACCACGTCTGCTTGAGCAGAGCTTACCATCTAATTTCCTTAACATAGGCATGTACACTCAGAGCCACACCTAACCTATCAGCATGTTCACGTGAGGACACCCACATGTAGAGAACATATAAACTCCATGCAGATAGTGCACTGTCACCTAGCAACACATGTCAGCAATACTAACCATGGTGCTGCATGGTGGTGAGTATGAATCACGTACACCCACTGAGCTTAAAAAAAAAACCCAGCAACAATACACTGGTACAATTTTATTTGGTGGATGCTGTTGTAGAACAGGGTTTTGTAGAGGGGTGCAGGCTCTGTGATCCTCACAGCTCCCTAATTGGGTCTTTAATATTTGCTATACATAGATCCAGTGGATGGGCTCAGACTGATCTCTAGATCCTTCTGTTCAACCACAATATAAAGAACAGATTGATGGTAACTCGCTGTGAGTGGAAAGTAAACCAAAATTTTTGGATTAATAGAGTAATTTGCCTGCATCACTTCTGCACAGATACCAGTTTAAACAGGCGACTGAGTCATTATAAACATCTGCTGAAAACAGCGGCTTCCGTGTAAATGGATTATTTAGGGTGTCCTGATATAAAGCTGCAGTTTCAGGGTGTTTGACACATTGTTCTATCACCTACGGTGGTTGTATTTGCTGTAGAAAACCTGTACAAAGTTGTGCAACATTCAGTAACGCAGCGTTTCAAACCATTAGAGAACAGACAGGTATATACTCACAATAGAGGGCAGACATTGTCTTGTGTCATTAGACCGGATAACTTGCCATCCAGACAGATTTCACTGCAAAAAAAAAAATATTTAAACTTTATGGGACTAAAGCACAATAACATGACACCCATGAATATAGATATGGGGAATTAGAGATATACACTGATCAGCCACAACAGTACAAACACCTGCCTAATATTGTGTAGGTTCCCCCTTGTGGCACCAAAACACCTCTGACCCATCAAGACGTTAAAGGATCTGCTGCCAAGTCCTGCAAGATGTGAGCTGGGGCCTTCAAGGCTCGGACTTTTTTTTCCAGCACATCCGACAATGCTCCATCAGATTGAGATCTGGGGAATTTGGAGACTAACACCTTGAACTGTTGTGTTCCTCAAACCATTACTGATCAATTTTTGCAGTGTTGAAAAAGAGGCCCCTGCCACAGGGAATGGTGTTGCCATCAAGGGGGGCATTTGGTCTGCATCAATGTTTAGGTAGATGGTACATGTTAAAGTAACACCTATACCAGTGTTGGATAACCTGTGATGCGCCAGGTGTTGTGAAACTATAAGCCCCAGCATGCTTTCCCAATATATAGCAGCTTATTGCAGGAAGGGTATGCTGGGACTTGTAGTTTCACAGGTTAGCCAACACTGACCTATACAAATATCAGGACCCATGGTTTCCCAGTAGTACATTGCCCAGAGACTCACACTACCTGTGCTTTACCTTCTTCCCATCATGCATACTGGTGCCATCTCCTCCCCAGGTAACCGCTGCACCCGGCTGTCCACATGAAGTAGGAACCACGATTCAACAGAGCAGGTCGCCTTTCCTTGCTCCAGATCTGGCTCTCACTCATTGTAGGGCATGACCGTTCTGAGACTACACAGAAAGCTGTGCTGTACGGTGTTACCACTACCACCTTTCCAGCAATAACTTTAGCAATTGGTGCTTCTGTGGGATTGGACAAGATATGCAGGGGGAGCAAAGGACAACCTATCAATGAGCCTTGGGCACCCCCCATCACCGGTTCTTCTTTGGACCACCCGATAAGAAATGCCATTTTGGCAATACTTTAACCCAATTGTCTAGTCATCACAATTTGGCCTTTGTCAAAGTCTCACATCCTTACACTTGCCCATTTTCCCCACTTTTATAACACATTCAACTGCACTTGCTGCCTAATATATCCCACCCCTTGCCATTGTAACAAAGTAATCAATTTTATTCTCTTCACTTGTTTTAATGCTGTGACTGATCCACCACACAAGAACAATGACAAGCACTAGTCAGCATACATTAATGTTTAGACATAGCAATACGTCAAGAGATATTCGTTTTTCATCTTTGTCCTATATGTCAGGATCAATGACCAGTAAACCCAAGTAGCCAACAGGACTTGCCAAGACCACAGGTTTGGCACACCTTGCCCCCGGATAGAAGCCATGCCTAATCTTAATATATGCAACTTCATTTTATAGTTACATTGTATCCAGTCCCATTTTCCAATAGACCAACAAAACAAGGGCCCCAATGAGAACAAACATCTTCATTTTCTACAGCTTTATTAGAAATAGTTAAAACCATTCACAGAAGTTATTCTACGCTGACTTTTCACACAAAAGTTCAAGTGCCTCGTCCACTAATCACACACATTAACCGTGCAGAAGGAGCAGACCTGAAGGTGACAAAAAAAGTTTAGTGTTCAAAAAAAAAAAAAAAAAAAAAAAGTACATAATGATTGTGATGAGGAGACCATGAAGTGCAACATTTATCATTAGAGGAAGAGCTGCATTGGCCACCAGTAGGCCCTGTTATGTCATCATACTGACCACAGGGGGATACCACACCCAGAGACCCCACCACTAGTGCAAGGAGCATAGAATACATCATTCTACCAGTTACAGGTAGAGAACATAAAAAAGTTTAAGCCAGAATAATGTTCATATAACAGTTGTCCTTTTATAAAAAGATTTTCTAGTTACAGTGGTCAGTTGGCAACAACTTCAGTTAAAAATATGAGCACTGCTCATTGTGAAACGAGTTAAAAACAAGGCAATTCTCATCCCATTTACAGAAGGATTATATAAAAAACACACAAGTTTATTTCACATATAATACATTTTACATTATGCAGTTTAAAAGTCGCGGTGCGATGTCCTCAGCGGATGCTCTGGTGGATGATGCTTTTGCTGCTGCGCGTCTTCTCCTTTTCCTTCTTTGCAACAGGATCCACCTCAAAGCATTTCCACAGCCGGAGGGTCTCATCTGCTGCTGCAGAAGCCACGGTGGAGCCGTCCGGACTCATAGCCAGGTTGAGGACCCGAGCGCTGTGTCCTAGAAACAGAGCAGCGGATGTGGTCACCGTACTGCAGATCCAGCGGTTATTTCCACATATAAAATTGGAAAATTGATAACTCACCTTTTAATTCTGTGACTCTGGTCATTGTAGGATATTTCCAGATCACCAGCTGGTTCTGGGCAAACCCGTGCCCAGAAATCAATTCTTTGTAGCTTGTGGACCACAAAATAGAACAGACCTAGAGAAGAGCAGAGACATCGGCATTTCAGAGACCTCGCAAGATACAAGACTGCTGCAGCCAGCACCATAATCATGAACTAGACTCCTAAATAACATACCTGGGAGTGGGTGTCCACAGCATTTAAGCACGCTCCAGAGCACACGTTCCAGATTCTGATGTGTCGGTCACTCGTTCCACCACCAGTCGCCAAGACATTGGACTGCCATGGGCACCAGGCCACAGCCTAAAAACAGAGCAGAGCATTCAGGTACAGACAATGGTTGAAAAAGGTCATTAATACAAAAGCCCCAGACAGTAGTGTCCACGAAAATAGAGATGGACTCTTGCATGTAAAGTTATGATTCTACCTTCCACTAAACAGGACAATCTCACCTTAATGGCACCTTGGTGTTGTGTGAAGGTTTGTACAGGTGTATACTCCCCAGAATCTCCCTGGTTACAGGGCCAGATGTTCACCAAGTTATCATTTGCCCCACTGGCTAGATAGCGGCCATCCGGTGACCATTTCAGCCCGCAGACTTCCTGTGTATGACCGGTGAGCGTAGCCACATGATGCTGAGCGACCCGGACGTCATGGTGATGGATGTGACCCGTCCGGGATCCACTGAAACAAGACCCAGACAGTTCATAAGCGGCTTAGTACGACCAGTAAAGTACCAATGTCCTGGAAGGCACCATTAAAGCCATATCACAGGAAGGGGTCCCGATGTCATGCAGTGTAATATACAGACCACAGCTAGGTCACCGACGTAAGAAATACAGTGTAGGCTTCTCAGCCAGTGGCACATGGACTATTGCAGTTACATCTGCCTGTTACAGTGGACCCATATCCTACACAGGAGTTCAGTCTTAGAGAACCAAGAATTCTTATGAGAGAACCCCATTCACCAATAACTTGTGGCATAATTACTGCGTCAGTCATACTACGATCACTATGCCGACTGGTTCATGAAACACCAACAAGTCACAGGTATATTCTACCACAACTGGGTAAAGGTCCGGATGTCCCTGGTGTAGTTCTACAATACTTCCATTAACCAGATTCATCAGAAGTAAAGCTAGGACACATTTACTCACCATGAAGTTAGCAGTATGGAGGGTTTGTGCCAATTAAAGGAGAATCTTCTCAACTGTATATAAAGTTATTTCTAAATGTATAAATTCTAATTTGTTAGGAAGTTTGTATTCAGATATTACCTCTATAAGCACTACGGACAGCCTCATGTGGCAAGTGGTCAAGTAAGACCATATAAAGAGACAAATTAATGAATTGTTCTATGAAAACTGCAAAATTGCCTGCATATGATAAGTCATATCTATTTAATGCAAACAGAAGAGTCAGAGAGAACGTCCTGCGCTTCACACTGAGACACCCACACTGCCCCCAGCCAGATAACCACTCACCTGGAGAGAATATGGTTGTTCCAGCTGAGAGCACCAACACGAGACGAGTGACTGACCATATTCCGGAGACGCTTCTGCTGCTGAACGTCCCAGAGCTGAAGACACAATGTAAACCAGTTAGTCAGAGCAACAGTCATCCAGTGTTGGGCTAGTAGGGATTATACAGGAGGACTCACCTGCACTTCAGAATTACTAGTCCCTACTGCCAGATAATTTCCTTCTTTGATCCAAGAGACAGACGAGATATACTCCTCGGAGTTCTCCATCTGCATCAACAGAATAATGTCCCCACTCAGGTAGTTCCACAGATAGACGGAGTCATTCAGTGCTACAGCCAGCAGGTTCTGGGAGCTCCAGTCAATCAGATTTACGTCTGGAAGTATAAATGTGATCTGATTAGAAGCTTCTGATAGCCCACACTATACCTGGTTGTCATTCAAAAATGCAACACAAGATCACCCACATGACACTAATGGGGTGAGGGATTTGTGGCAAAATAATAAGGATTTGCTTAGCCACACAAGGGCACATTTGCATCTAGAACTCACAGTAGTCATTCCTGATCTCTGGAGCGTCCAGGACTCGGTCAGGCATTGAAGGGATGTATCTGCCAGACTTTTTGCTGGAACCAGGGGTTGTTTTTTGGCTGTACAGGACCTTCAAGTTGTTCTGATAACCTGCAGTTCAAACAAGTTAGGAAACCATTATTGCTCACAGCCAGCACCAAGCCATTAATCCCCCAGAGAGATCGCACTTACAAACCTTCAGGGGCATTCAGAGATTTCCCACCAAGCCGCAAGATTTTTGCATCTTCCATATCAAATCCATTAAGGTTGACCGCCCAAGCTTTCTGCTGCTCCTGTAACAAGACAGGCAGAAGGGCTCAGGAAATACACCATAGATTCAGCACTGAAAGCCAACCTATTATGGGGTGTCATTTGTAAGATGCTTTGTATTAAAGTGCCTGAGGTTTTCTGCATTCACATTTACTGGATCATCTCTTATGTTTTAAGGATAATCTGCATTGCAAGTGGACTCCTACTATATTGGAGTCTGACACTTTTATTGGTGTATTATCCAGCTCAATATCTTGATTGCTCCAACACGCGCTCATTCACACCTCTGCAGCACGCGCATGTCAGGAGGGAGAGACAGCTGGAATGTCAGCGTAACACCAAATGTAGTTTACATCTGAAAATATCAGTTTTCATATTTAGTGCTATTTTAAACAAATTAAGAGACTTGGACCATTTGGCCAGTTTTAGTCACTGAAAGCCACACACATGTATCTGCAAGGTTCAGCTATAGACCACTATTCCTGGTTTTGGAGAAGGGTGTTACAAGGTATATAGACATTACCTTTTTTGTGGGAGACTGATCAATTGGTTCATTCTCCTTGCTCAGTAGAAAGCTGGCGACATCCATCTGCATTGTGCTCCGGTTGGGAATATACCGATCACCGCCCGCTCTGGATGGTGTGCCCTGCGTTTTACCTTGCAATTTGCCTGAAGAGACAACGCAGCTGTTACCAACTCCGCTTCTTAACACTAATGTTCACATAAACTAGGATCTAGAATAAACTAGACCATCCCAGTTACTAAACACATAATGCAGAACTAGACAAGCTATTAGACCACTTGTCCATGTGCGAGTCATCCAATGATCATTGCACACTGGGGCAGAGTGACTAGATCACCTCTGGCCCATTAGCACAGTTTAAAGATGACCACACAGGTAGATGTGACCACGTTTTGCGCTATGCCCAGTAATCAGATAGTCATGCATCGCACTTTTTGTGTGGTGTCAGCTGCTTCAGTTAAAGCAAAGACATCAGTTTGCCGTCACCTACAGCAAAGTATTTTCTGCCCAGACATACGGGACGACAGACCTGGGGTTTTTGACGGGGTCTTGCTGGAGCTGTGAGACCGGTTTGCAGCCTTCATAGGAGATATAATACTATTATTCATGGATGTATTTGCAGAGGAGCAGCTGCCCTCCTTTGCTTTCCGCTGCCATCTTGCAAGTGGTGCATTCGGGATCGGTGCATCCAGCTTTAGAATACTGTTGAGATCGTTTTCAAATACAAACTGCGCCATGAGTCCACAATCTGCAAGAAGGGACATTTACCAGTGTTAGAGAACATTAGACAGCGACTAAAATTTAATCCCCCACATCAAAGTCCTAGCACTCATCAACGTTCTATAGAGGGGAATAATCCTGATTTATAACACCCAGCTTTCAACACAATTGTATTACTCAGAAGAGCAACTTGTTCTATGGCAAGTGTTATCCCTATCAAACAGTCACTTGAAAGTTCCCAAGACTAGCCAGGGACCACCTTCTGATGCCAAAACACAAGATAGAACATCATTCAGGAGGCCAGGTCTAGCTACAAACCTATTTTTTGTCATCTTAAGTTTATCACACCCACTACTGTTGGTGGCAGCATACACTACCGTAGCCTTCACTTACACTGTGCATTTTATAGGGATACAAATCACATGTTCCCTACAACAAGGGAGCCATCCAGTATCTGCCAACATACTAATGGTTCATTTTTGCACAACAGTAAAGAGCCCAACAAAATACAATTCAAGGTTTATAATATTTTAAGTCTTTGAATGTTTACATATAATTCCTGTATAAAATCTAGTGATATAACCGTTGAACATAGACATTTATATAGCCAAGGTCAGTTATCTTCTATCTCATTCTCTGAATTACAGTCAAGACAGGTCCAAGAGGAAGTTGTCCTTTAAAGTGTTACTTTACATTCGTGTACAAGATTTAATGGCTCACGACAAACAGCCCCTTCTTGTCAGTTACACAACATTCTTGTATCTTTCACAGGTTTCAGTAGAAGGTAGAAAACATCATACACAGGGGGATAAGCATGGGGGGGCCTCACACCCTATAATACACAGGGGAATAGGCAGCAAGGGGTCCTCACACCCTATAATACACAGGGGGATATGCAGAGGGGCCCTCACACCCTATAATACACAGGGGGATAGGCAGCAGGTGGGGTGGCCCTCACACCCTATAATACACAGGGGGATAGGCAGCGGGGGGGGGGGGGCCCTCACACCCTATAATACACAGGGGGGCCTCATGCACTATAATACACAGGGAGATAGACATGGGGGCCCTCACAGCCCTATAATACACAGGGGGATAGACATAGGGAGCCGTCACACCCTGTAATACACAGGGGGATAGGCAGCAGGGGGCCCTCACACACTATAATACACAGGGGGATAGGCAGCAGGGGGCCCTCACACCCTATAATACACAGGGGGATAGGCAGCAGGGGGCCTCATGTACTATAATACACAGGGGAATGGACATGGGGGCCCTCACACCCTATAATACACAGGGGGATAGACATAGGGAGCCGTCACGCCCTATAATACACAGGGGGATAGGCAGCAGAGGGCCTGATGCACTATAATACACAGGGGGATAGGCAGCAGGGGGCCCTCACACCCTATAATACACAGGGGGATAGGCAGCAGGGGGCCTCATGTACTATAATACACAGGGGAATGGACATGGGGGCCCTCACACCCTATAATACACAGGGGGATAGACATAGGGAGCCGTCACGCCCTATAATACACAGGGGGATAGGCAGCAGAGGGCCTGATGCACTATAATACACAGGGGGATAGGCAGCAGGTGGGGGCCCTCACACCCTATAATACACAGGGGGATAGGCAGGGGGGGGGGCCTCACGCCCTATAATACACAGGGGGATAGGCAGGGGGGGCCTCATGCACTATAATACACAGGGGGATAGGCAGGGGGGGGGGGGGCCTCATGCACTATAATACACAGGGGGATAGGCAGCAGGGGGGGCCGTCACACCCTGTAATACACAGGGGGATAAGCAGGTGGGGAGCCAGCACACATCCCCCGGCCCTGCCCGGTACCCGGCCCGGGCTCTCACTCACCTCTCAGCCGCCAGTAACGGTCACACGTTGTACGTCTCACGCCGCTACTTTTAAATGCCTGCCGCCGCGACACCTGATTGGACGCTCGGCTACAGCGGTCTCCAGGACAACCACCGGACTGAGACGCAGGAAGTGGTTAATACTGATTTCTGATTGGACGACACGCCCGATCGCTGGGCGGGGTTTCGTTCGAAGCATCCAGCTGCTCTCAGCTGCATGTGACGTGTCAGTGAGTTTCGTGCCGCCATTTTTGTTTAGGGTAAAAGTAATGGAGAACTGTTCTAGTGAGGAAGTGAATTGTTTGTTATGTAAGGGATTCATGTCTGTAATCTCAGGTCACAAGATGATGCTTTTATATTGGACCACTTCCCCATGTACACAGTGCAAAGTGGGGAGATGCTAAAATGTAAGTGAATGACTTCTAAAGAAATGTCAAATTAATATAATGATAACAAATTAAATTTTTGTGTATATTGCAAACATCCCTATTTTATAGATTATATCTTCCTTCAGTAATATACTTTGTCCTGTTTTACATGTGGAATAACATGGAATGACAGCTGTGACTGACACTGCAAAAACAGAAATTAAATGTGTTTTCCAAAAAAGACCCCTGTTTTTCCATGGTCACCTCACCCATACACTAAATCCTTTCCATAGGTAGTCCCTCATTACTGTACTTCACTACAAAAGTTGTGACATGTGGAACGGCAGTTGTGTTTTAGGGAAAGTCAGTGCAAAAATCTTAATGAAAGGCTGAGTGTGGTGCATGGAGAGACCCCTGTTTCTCTGAGAACCCCTAATCCACACACTACATACCCTGCTCCCTATACCCGTAGGGGCACTCAGACTGGAGCGGGTAAAGCAGAGGGAGTAGTATCAGATAGGGGTAAGATAGCCTATCGTGAGGACGTGGGTTTCAAGAGAGCGCTTAAATGATTGAAGGGTGAGGGGGATATATCACCTCCTGTGTGACCCCAAAATGATTGTGTTACCCAATTATCTGTGGAATTATATTTTGGAGTATACCATACTTGCCATGGGGGAGGTGGGCATGTGACGAATCGCTAAGATGATGCAATACTTGCGTGATTAAGCCCCCCCCCACTTATCTATTGCAGGGGCGAGAACTGGGAGGTTGCCCCCTGCTCGCCCGGGAGGTCTCCCAGAAATGCGGGGGTCTCCTGGACATTCCAGGAGAGTATTCAATTATGTGTTAAAGAAAAGCAGCTAATGAATCTCTAGAGACTGAAGTGTCTTTTACATTTCTGTCTCCATTACTGAAGTCATGTCGTCTTACCTGTCAGTCTTTGATTAAATCTTGGTCTCCATGAAAATGGCCACCTCCATAGGCATCAATACATGGACATAGGACACAATTTCTGAACTGTGTCATCATGAAACAGATGGCGAAGCCAACCACGTCTTGTACTGGCTCAGCATCAGGGAGAATGCCAGACTCTTCAGGGAGCGAGGGAGATCACCCCTATTTCAGGGAGTCCCCCTGACATTTAGCGAGAGTTGGCAAGTATGGAGTATACAGGGAGCTGTCTCTAGATGGATCGTGTTGCTTGGTTCTTGCATTACTTACAGAAACAGGAAGGGCCACATAGAAAAACATAAGTATTTACTCTTCATTTTAGTGGTGCAAGCAGACAGCACAAGCATTCCTCAGCAAGGCGGCCTAGGGGCTTGTCCACACGGACGTTGCTTATCACTTACATTTTATGTTGGTAAAACCAGATACAGAAAAGTGTCTGCTTCACCATTTCCAAAAAATGTTCTTCTCAATACTATAAATTGCCTCAAACTGCATTCACCAGTTATGTTCATCCACATATCCCATTATCTACTTGCAGAATGTGAGAAGTAACAATCTCTTGGACATAGAAACAAAACCCCTGGTCATCATCATCATCATCATCACCATTTATTTATATAGCGCCACTAATTCCGCAGCGCTGTACAGAGAACTCACTCACATCAGTCCCTGCCCCATTGGGGCTTACAGTCTAAATTCACTAACACACACACAGACTAGGGTCAATTTGTTAGCAGCCAATTAACCTACCAGTATGTTTTTGGAGTGTGGGAGGAAACCAGAGCACCCGGAGGAAACCCACGCAAACACGGGGAGAACATACAAACTCCTCACAGATAAGGCCATGGACAGGAATTGAACTCATGACCCCAGTGCTGTAAGGCAGAAGTGCTAACCACTTAGCCACCATGCTGGTCCTTCTCTACCATCCATCTTGTTTCTCCCGAAGTCTCGCTGACCTGCGCATTAGTCTCCTCTCAAACCTCAAATTCGAGCTTAAATTATGTTACTAGTTTGCATTAAAATAAACCTCTCCTCTACTAATTGCCCATATGGGACAGCCCAAGTTTTCTCCCTGGTCTTTCTCCCAAACTCTTTGAATCTTGAGTTGGAGCTGGAATTCGACTTATCCCTGAAAGAGATCATTTGGTGTCTATTATCCAACCGAAACTCCTTTTATTGAGACCAAGCGGTGTATTTACTAAACTGCGGGTTTGAAAAAGTGGGGATGTTGCCTATAGCAACCAATCAGATTCTAGCTGTCATTTTGTAGAATGTACTAAATAAATGATAACTAGAATCTGATTGGTTGCTATAGGCAACATCTCCACCTTTTCAAACCCGCAGTTTAGTAAATCTAGCCCCAATACTTTTGGAGCACCAGCAGATCAGACAATTTATCCACACAGTTTCCCCCTCTGAAGCTTTCTGTGCTCTCTTCCCCTTCAAGTTAACCTGCCTTCAATCCGCCTTACATAGAGATATGATTTCCCTACTCTACAATATTATACTTGACTCATCTTCAGACTCCCAAGGAAGGCATGAACGAGACTGGGGTGACCTTGGTCACCCCCTCCCACTGGAAGAAAATTGCTGGCAGAACATTAGAGAATGAAGAGCTCGCTCTCGATTTTCACCTCAAAGAGACAGCACACAAATTATAGTACAGAAGGTAATAAGCACCTAATAAAACTAACATGTTCAGCACACCTGATCTGAGTTGTTGGAGGAACTGTGCCCTCAGGAGACCCTCCTACCATGTACAATGGGACAAAATACATAATCTCCTCAACTCAATGGTAAAAGTGCCAATTCCTAAAGATCATTCTTGGATCTTCCTTCTTTGTTGCCCCGTCCCCCTCAATATCTGAAAGAACATGCAACAATAGTTACCTCACCAATTTTAGTTGTGGCAAAAAGTGTGATAGTGGAAAACTGCTAGAACGTGACCCCCCCCCCCCCTGTTTCTACTTATGAATGTGTTTGTAATGTTGCATGTTTGGAAAAAACATACTTATCGATAAACCAGAACTTTCCACTCAAGTGTGAACCCCTTGGCTTTTTAGATAAAGACAGAGATCCTCTCCTTCTATTGTATAAGTATCTCTCCTTATCTAGGTCACCCCACACTTTTATGTGTAGTGACCGCAATGTGATTCCCATCTCCCACCCTTTATTCAAACACTATAAATGTTTTCTCTCATTATATATTTCAATGTTGTTAAAATTATTATGTTTTAAGAATTCGGACTAAGTATATTTGTTTCAGATTGTTTGTACCATATTTGTCCGTTGAAAGCAAAAAGTTTTTTTGTGTTTTTTTTTTAAAAGAAGGTAAGTGGTATAAAACGAAGCACTCGTTTGGAGGGAGAGTACTATACAGCAACAAATGGGATATACAACAATGAAGGGAACTTGTTTATTGTGCTTTATTGATTGAAGTTTCAGCTTTTATTTGAGTGCTCTATGCAGGTACAGCTGCCTTTAGAATGCAAACAAAAAATATCTGAGAACCCTTAAATGCACAATCATTCACTATCTTTACACCTGATGGGCCCGATTCATTAAGGAAAGGAAAGCAAAAAAAAAGGAGTAACTTTGCACCTTGGCAAAACCATGTTGCATTGGAGGGGAGGGGGGGTAAATTTAAAATGTGGGGACAGATTTATAGTTGGGGTAGGGCATTTCCTAGATCAACTTTAAATGTTAGTGATAAAATAAAGCTATCAAGTATTTGTCTGCTACATGAAAAAACAGCCAGTATTTATCTTATATGTAAAATAAAAAACTAATTTGCACCCCTTGCATTTTAACATGGTTTATCCAGGAGAAAACTTACTCCTTTTTTGCCTTACTTTCCTCAATGAATCAGGCCCATTATATTTTATACATACACCTGTCTGAGCCAGTGTATTCCTTTTTTTATTTCATACCGCCATCTTGTGCCCAAATATTAGTACTACAGCCATTCAGTAAATATTTTTAGGTATATCTGTACAGTCATCTTGTCTTTGCTTACAGAAGGCCCATTCACACCTATCCAACTCCCATCTGGATTTCTGCAGTTTTTTTTTTAAACTGGCAGCACGTAGTCATATATGGTTCACCAAGTTGGTATTCACCAGTCACCTTTTCGTTTAGTAATATTAGTATAAGACTTACCATTACTTTTCACTGTAACAGTTACAATATATTTGCAACTAGATAATTAAGACTATAGAAAGTCTTTTCCTGCTTTTTCTCTCTCCTAATTTGCAAATATGCCATCCTTATGTACATGGATTACATCTTGGCTAATAAAGCGGTGTAAAGTGTCATAAACATAAAATCTCAGCTATGGCACGATAGCGCTTTCCCCCTGGCTGCTGTGAATAAAGTGTTATAATTGAATATTCCTGTTACCAAGTAGACTACAAGCCTGTCACTTAGACTCAGCACCTGTAAGATACAAAAGCTCCACCTCCTGTTTCCTGTCAGAAAAGAGCTTGGACAGACAAAAAAAAAATGTGTCTAACATGCTAAATATAAGCACTTTTAATATTTAGCATAATGTTCTAACAGCCGTCTTTTCCATTGCATACATGTAAGCTTGGCATAGACAGTAATAGCAACAGGTGTCAAATCTGCTCAAGTCTGAAAAATAACTAAGTTTATAATCTTTCCGAAATTACATTTTGTGCTGCAATAAGATTTCAAAGAGGCATCTTCCAGTAATAAAGATAACCTAATTATTGTACAAATTATATATGTCATCTGTGTTGTTTTGTTGTTTTTGTTTTTCTTTGTTGTTTAAATTAGAAGCAAACAAGATACAATATGAGCAGCTTTGTGTTCATGGCCTCTGAGTGTTCAGACATGGGCAATTTTTTTTTTTTTTTTCTCATTTTTTTACAGAAATGATTACAATAAAGCATTTCTTTTACAACAAATATTAGTTTTAATCAGACAAAATACTAAGGAAAATAAGACACATAGATATAAACGTAATGTAAATAAATGTAAATATAAATATATAATTTCAATAAATTAATAGCATATCGATTCAGTAGTTCTTCACAAGAACATGTAATTTGGTAAGGAGATCTTCTGTGTGGACTGTATAAGGATGAGATCAGTCTGAAAAAAATAACGTAATATAATATTATTATTATTATTATATGTTTATTAGTATTATTTCTGCAATAACAGGAGGGAAATCTCCAAAGCTCCCTATATCCATCACATAATATACATCACAGTGAAACAAAGGGTACATTCTATTTACTAAATATTATAAATCAAATTATATCTAACTTGACAACCAGTACTCACAGTTGGAAAACTTACACAAATAAAATATTTAGTATGTTTTTGCAACAAAATATTACATTAATGTTACATTGTATAACTGTGCCATCTGAACATGTAACAGATTCTGAGCAGTTTCCAAAACTCAATGTCCCCAATAAAGAGTTTGAGAATGTTTACAAGTTGTTTCAGTTCTATATTGTAGGTGTAACACTGTAACTTCATTTGTAGTACTGAATGCCGATGATTTAAAATAGGGTGTAATAGGGTGTATAACTCCAGGTCATAGCGTCCTGTTCTTATTCAACCTCAGATTATTTGCTGCAGAATTTGTTTATTTTACTCACCATCTTTGCAGTTCCTCATTGATCATTTCATACATTTAATCCTCCGCTGATATCCAAAACTGCATTAAACCTGCTCATCTGCACGGCCTGAGGAAAAAGGAAGTATCATGAGCCATCCGCAAGGACAGTGGTTGTAATTATTTACCCTTCCCACTGTAAGACCACCAGCAATAGCCCCCTATGCTGTCTGATTAGGGACCCGGGGGAGGGGGGGGGGTAACTTTCCTATTAAAACAAAGTATCTCTAGTATCTGTGTTTTGACTGTACTTAATAGAGGAGGCCTTGAGCACACTGCCTTATTGGCTATTGTGACTACAGTGGGGCAGCACGGTGCTCAGTGGGTAGCACTTCTACCTCACAGCACTGGGGTCATGAGTTCAATTCCCAACCATGGCCTTATCTGTGTGGAGTTGGTATGTTCTCCCCGTGTTTGCGTGGGTTTCCCTTCGGGTGCTCCGGTTTCCTCCCACACTCCAAAAACATACTAGTAGGTTAATTGGCTGCTATCAAAATTGACCCTAGTCTCCCTCTCTCTCTCCCTGTATGTTAGGGAATTAAGACTGTAAGCTCCAATGGGGCAGGGACTGATGTGAATGAGTTCTCTGTACAGCGCTGTGGAATCAGTGGCGCTATATAAATAAATGGTGATGATGATGATGATGATGATGAAGTATTGGTTTGATATTGACTTCCGGTAAATCCGTCATGTGTTTGGATTAGAGAAGTCATTTTGCCAGGCACTTATACTGATTTATTTTTTGCCTTGTGATACATTTTGCCAGGCTGCCCACATTTTTGACCAGGTTATCATGGAATTGTGTCAGGTCATTATATAAATATCTAATTCCATTTTTAATAGTTTGAGTGAAGACTGTTAGTTCTTCTAATTCATCTGGGGTTGGTAAGAAAGGTCTATTTTGCAATTTATTCATTATATAGTGACGTATTTGTAAAAAAGTGGGAATTTAGGATTACAAATTTCCTTTTTTAACCGGACCCCTGGGTCGGACATTTTGGCTAACACAAGACCAATTTTTCCAGATTAGGAAAGTGATATTTTTTATATATGGAGAAAATTCAGGATTTCCCCAACTAGCCTTATATTTTGTGAATGTGTAATCACTGTTGATTTTTTTATATCTGATCCTATGCCTTATAAGTTTCATCTAAAAGCACATTTTGTAACAGTAGTTTGTTAATATATGATTTTGGCAAATGCAGCAAGGCAGCTAGCTAGAAAGAGTGCCACTTCTAGGGCCACAAGCATAAGCGTAACTTGCGATTGAAAAAATTGCACGCAAGTGTATACAGATGTACGCTGTTTTCAGAGTTAAAGCTTCGTCCAGGTCTGAATGAGGAGCAGATGCGTCCACGTGACAGCAGACACGCCCCTCAGACACACCCCTCAAACACTTACGCCAACTTGCGAACATGTATCAAAGCCTTATATTATGAATGTAGTTGCTACGAAGCTTCATTTAAACTTGAATAACCTAGTTAATACAACAGGAACAACTTCCACATCTGCGAATCTTTAGAAAACTTCTATTTACAAGCGGCTCGCCAGTTCGGGTGTTCGTCATCATCAGCTGCTTTTTACATCTGCTCCTGACCACCCGTAAATAAAACCGCTTTTTTAGCCGTATCTGCGACTACGTCCCAGTCTGAATCCATACGCAATCGCTCGAACACGCCCTCACTGTACATTGTATACCTTAGAACACCCCTTCCCTCCCCCGTCTCCCCTCTTCAGGCGTAAGGAGTTATCAGTGGTTAAAAGTTGCAGGTCTGATTATCTGCAGTTATGTATGTCCACTTTCTGAATATGCGCAGTACTAAAAAAAGATACGCTACGCGCTAGGTCGTACGCCTCACTCTAATCAGGACCCTCGTGTGTAAATGCCATAACGCCTGGGGGGCCTATTCCACCTTGCTTTTGACTCAACAATAATTTACTCCAAGCTATCATGATTTTTTTTCCCCAAATGAAGCAGGTAAATAATTTTGAACATTTATCACCATCTGATTTGGTTTTTGCTATTTGGCAGCATTTGGATAGGGTTTGCTAATTTGGGCAAAATTACACTCTTGGTCCTGATACATTAAGAAAAGTTAAGCAAAAAATTAAGTAAGTTTTCTTACTCAAGTTTTCTGGACCAAACCATGTTAAATTGCAAGGGGTGCAAATTAGTTTATTATTTTGCACATAAGACAAATACTGACTCCTTTTTCATGTAGCACACAAATACTGCATAGCTTATTTGTACACTGAAATGTAAAGTTGATCTAGGACATGACCTACCCCAACTATAAATCTGTCCCCACGTTTTAAATTTACCTCCCCCTCCAATGCAAAGGTTTTGCCTTGCTTACTTTTGCTTAACTTTCCTTAATGAATTAGCCCCTCTATTCCTACCTAGAAGTGGCAAATTCAGATGTCTAGATATATAACATTTTTGCAGTCTTGTAAAAACACTGGGGAGAAATTGAATTTTAGAGATTTTGTAGATCAGTTTGTTTGAATTAAAATGTGATTTGTGCGGAATTCAGAATGTTTGCTGTATGTGATAGGGGCATCACTTCAGAGTTGCTGACATTTGTTCTAATGCTCACAAAAGAGCTGAAAGTATTAAGAGTGTCTAGGATTGTAGGGATTGAATTGTTTGGTTTAGAAACTAATAATAACATGTTATTGGAACAGTGCCAACTTATTTTCATATTCCCATAACTGTACGCGTGTATATAATTTGTTTTTGTCTAAGGGCTATTGCAAGTGGTGCCAGAGCTAATGTAAACTAAAGTGGGGATAAGGAAGGTTTTCTTTGAAGCGTATGTAAGAATATTTTAGTCTTTCTCTCCACTTTAATGTGATATTCTCCAGTGTAGATGTGAGAAGTGTTTTCGGAATGTAGCTCATTTTATCGTATCGTAAGTATTTTACACTTCATTAAAAAGGTTTTGAGTTACATACCAAGCAAATAAGAATGGGCATCGCCACTATTGCCGTAATTAACAAGCCAATCAGTGCTCTGGCGTAGACGGGAACGTCTCCTCTGA